>NC_089587.1:166933754-167233754 GCF_019320115.1 Miscanthus floridulus | reverse complement strand
CCGCGACGCCACAATCTCTGTGACTGTGTAAATTTCACGAACTTAGCTTTTTGAATTAAATGTCACTTTAACATCGGTCATATACTTTTACGGTATTGTTATCTTATCGTACGATCCGTGTGTTTTTAGTACAAAAGTTTAGCTGTCCCGTAGCACCACACAAAAGTTTAGCTGTCCTGTAGCAACACACGGGCACAAACCTATTTGCATATATACTCGAACCTGTGTGTACATGATTATATGGAGATGCAGCGAAACTTATTCATGGATTTATTGACGCACGAAAGAAATGGATATCATAGAATTCTTTTTTGTCGATATAAAATATTATCTTAGCCATATCACGAAAAAGTCTATATAGTAGAGTTTGTGAGCCTGCGACATCGCGCTCTCCGTGACTATGTTAATTTCACAAACTTTACGATGCGTTGATCTCACCCCGATTACATAAACAGATCAGCCCCAACTCCCCTTCACGTACCTATGTCCCTCGCCTCCACTCCATCTCCATTCTACAGACCAAGCAAATTGTTCCTGCGAGATCCAGTCATCTGACTGATGAGGAGCCGACGACTTCTGACCCCAAGTCCTCAACCCCACAAGTTCCATCTGTTTCATATCACCACGATCAGTGCTACCACGCCGCCACACCAGGCTTCTGAGTTGCACTTGCACTGAAAATCGCAAATGGCAGAGGAGAGGAAGGCTTAGGCAAACAGGTAAATGGGTTAAATTGTGTACCAATTAACACTTGAATTTGTCTTTGTTTTTTTAATTCCGGGTCGCTGTAAACTTGTGTACTAGAAGATTATGTTAGCTTAAAATTTAAACTATTGTGGCCGTCTAATTTTGCTTGTATGTTATATGTTTATATAAGCACTAGTATTTTACTTAGCATTGTTATTATTAATATGGTATATATTTATATGTGTTTTTTTGCTAGCGTTGTTACTATTAGTATGATCTTTTGTCTCCCACCTACTCCACAAAATAGTATGAAAATATGTATCGCCCAGGCTCCATAAAATTCCTAGCTCCGCCACCGCCACACTTGGTACTTGTAACAACTTTAGGCTAACAACAAGGATAAGTATTTGGGACTATAATTCAGCATTGATATCTGTTACTAATTTGTGTGCCAAGTACATATTTTTCTCTGTGTCTTACTAGCTCCACATTTTCATTAGATCAGTACAGAAGAATACCCTTGCAATCTTAGTGCCACTTCCTTACAAGTATCACGAACCAGCCGCCGGTTGTACCATTCAATGCTTGCATTGATAAGAACTTGGCAAGAACTCGGTAAGATGTGTTTGAGAGTGTGATTCCACTAACCTATAAATAAGTTATAGAGCTTTTATGGGATAACTAAACATGCTAGACAATGAGCCTGTTTTAGAAAAGTGAAATGCAGGAACTGGTGTGGCAGATGCTAGCAGAGGTGACCAAGCTAGCGATCTTGATCTGGGTGAAGTCGCAGTCGCCCTTGTAGTGGACGATGGCACCACCACCGGTGTCGCTGTCGTGGAAGACGGCAGCGCCGCTAGATCCGCCATTTTCTTCGAGGTACGCCGCAGCCGGGTGAAGGAGAGGAGCCATCGTGGCGCCGGGTGTAAGGTCCTAATGGCTAGAGGGGGGGGGTGAATAGCCTAATAAAAATTTCTACAACAACACTTAATCAAAAGGTTAGACAATTATGAGGCGAAGCAAGTGTTGCGCTAGCCTACTCAAAATACAAGCCACCTACAACAATTCTAGTTTAGATAGTGTCGATTCACACAAGAGGTATGACACCACCCTATGTTAGTGTGCTCTCAAAGGCTAACTAAAGAGCCACACCAAGCAAGCAAGCAAGCTCTCACAACTAGTTACACTAAAGAGCTTGTCAACTAGTTTGCGATAATGTAAAGAGAGTGATCAAGATAGTTATACTGCCGTGTAGAGAAGTGAACCAATCAATCACAAGGATGAATAACAATGAAGACCAATCACCACAGAATCAAAGGATGAACACAATGATTTTTACCGAGGTTCACTTGCTTGCCAACAAGCTACTCCTCGTTGTGGCGATTCACTCACTTGGAGGTTCACGCGCTAATTGGCTTCACACGCCAAACCCTCAATAGGGTGCCGCACAACCAACACAAGATGAGGATCACACAAGCCACGAGCAATCCACTAGAGTATCTTTTGGTGCTCCGCCGGGGAAAGGTCAAGAACCCCTCACAATCACCACGGTCGGAGCCAGAGACAATCACCACCCTCCGCTCAACGATCCTTGCTGCTCCAAGCCGTCTAGGTGGCGGCAACCACCAAGAGTAACAAGCAAAATCCACAGCGAAACACGAACACCAAGTGCCTCTAGATGCAATCAATCAAGCAATGCACTTGGATCACTCCCAATCTCACTATGATGATGAATCAATGATGGAGATGAGTGGGAGGACTTTGGCTAGGCTCACAAGGTTGCTATGTCAATGAAAATGGCCAAAGATGTGAGCCACAGTCGGCCATGGGGCTTAAATAGAAGCCCCCACGAAATAGAGCTGTTGTACCCCTTCACTGGGCACACTGCGCTCTGACCGGACGCTCCGGTCCAACTGACCGGACCCTGGACACAGCGTCCGGTCCACTAATGGACGCCACGTGTCACCAGCTTCAAACACTATTCGTCAGTTTTCAACGGCTATGAAGCTGACCGGACGCTCTGGCAAAACTGACCGGACGCTGGAGCCTCAGCGTCCGATTGAGTACAGTAAGGGTCAAAAACCGGTTTTCCTCGACCGGACGCGTCTGGTCCACCTCGACCAGACACAGCCCAGCGTCCGGTGGTAAACCCTAGCCTCTGTACCGCTAGTCAACGTGACCGGATGCAGGCAGTCAGCGTCTGGTGCTTTTGGATCCAGCGTCCGGTCACTTGACCGACACTAGCATCTCCTCTGTTTTCACTTCTAACTTCTTCACCCTTGCTCCAATGTGCCAACCACCAAGTGTATCACCTTGTGCACATGTGTTAGCATATTTTCACAAATATTAACAAGGGTGTTAGCATTTCACTAGATCCTAAATGCACATGCAATGAGTTAGAGCATCTAGTGGCACTTTGATAACCGTATTCCGATACGAGTTTCATCCCTCTTAATAGTACGGCTATCAAACCTAAATGTGATCACACTCTCTAAGTGTCTTGATCATCAAAACAAAATAGCTCCTACAAATTATACCTTTGCCTTGAGCTTTTTGTTTTTCTCTTTCTTCTTTTCAAGTTTAAGCCCTTGATCATCGCCATGCCATCACCATTGTCATGCTATGATCTTCATTAGCTTCTCCACTTGAAGTGTGCTACCTATCTCATGATCAGTTGATAAACTAGGTTAGCACTTAGGGTTTCATCAATTCACCAAAACCAAACTAGAGCTTTCAATCTCCCCCTTTTTGGTAATTGATGACTACCCTTATACAAAGATATGAATTAAAATTCAATCGAATCCATGTTGCTTGCCCAAGCATATTTACTATGTGTAAAAGGATATGGACAAGTTTCATGAACCTCGAAATGGTAGCAATTGCTCCCCCTATATATGTGCTAAGAGTTTGGATTGACTTGTACATATGCTTAGATAGGAAATATAGGAGTCAATGTCTACCAAATGATGCTAAGGTATAAGAGATGGACCTTTGAAGCGTGATACCAATCGGAGTGCACCAATATACCATCCTTAGCACCACGGTTAGCTCAATATCACTTGGAAACATACCACTTGTAAAGATTTACTTGGAAATGAAAGTTTTAAGATGTTTAAATTTAATACTTATGCCATGCAAGCAAGCATATGAAATGCACATACAAATGCACCATACAAGTTCATGAGCTTGCTCCCCTTACTTGTGTGCTCAAAATTTTAATTGATCCCTTTCCTTTTTCATATCTCTCCCCCTATGTCATATGTCAAGATATCTATGTTTCTTTCCCTTTTTCACTATCTTCGTTTCTCTCCCCCATATCTTTGTTTCTCTCCCCCTTTGTCATCAATGACCACAAAGGTTCTAAATGTAGATAGTATTACTTGTAGGGTCGAGATTATCAATGTCAATCAATGGGGTGAGGATCATTTTCCCAAACTTGGTCCAATCTAGATTATTTGCCAAAGATATTTAACTCGGTTTGATCCAAGGACATGCTTCTTCACACCTCCTAATAAGGGTTATCTTGTACCATGTTGAGTTAAACACTTAGAGCTTATTTTCTAGATTAAACACTAGGTTTACAAGCCCATAAACATTTCATATGCTATCACTAGATCAAATTAAGCATAGAAGCAATAGTGATACCATATAAACATCAAATTCGTTTAATTTTCATGAATGAGCCTAATGAAATAGAACCATTTGAAAGGTCCTAATAAGATTGAAAATATGACTAGATGCACAAAGCATGTCCTTAGCAAGGATGTATGCCATGCCTATCAACTTTTACCTTAGATTGCTTGAAGGAGAGGCATGTCATGTAAATGGGGGTGCATCAACACATATTTGAGAAATCCAATATGTTCAACTCATTCCTTAGCTTCTAAAACCTTTTCTCATCCAACGGCTTGGTGAATATATTGGCAAGTTGATCTTCGGTGGCTACACTCTCAATGCAAATGTCCCCTTTTTGTTGGTGATCTCTTATGAAATGATGGTGGACATCAATGTGCTTTGTTCTTGCATGTTGAACCGGATTGTTTGTCAACTTGATTGCACTCACATTGTCACATAGCAATGGCACTTTCTTGAACTTGATTCCAAAGTCACTCAAAGTGGCCTTCATCCAAAGTACTTGTGCATAACAACTACCGGTGGATATGTATTCGGCTTCGGCGGTTGATAATGCAACACTATTTTGCTTCTTTGATGACCATGAAACAAGTGATCTTCCCAACAATTGACATGTGCCCGAGGTGCTCTTCCTTTCTACCTTGCATCCCGCATAATCCGAGTCGAAGTAACTAACTAGCTCAAACTTTGCTCCTTTGGGATACCACAAACCAACATTTGATGTATGCTTCAAGTACCTTAAAATTCTCTTTGTAGCCTTCAAATGACTTTCTCTTGGTGAGGCTTGAAATCTTGCACACATGCATACACTAAACATGACATCCGGCCTTGATGCGGTCACATAGAGTAGGCTTCCAATCATAGACCGATACAACTTTTGATCTACCATGTTTCCACTTGCATCACTATCCAAGTTGCCATTGGTTCCCATTGGTGTGCTAATGACTTTGCTATCAATCATGCCAAACTTCTTGATCATGTCCTTGATGTACTTGCCTTGACTCACAAATGTACCATTTTTCAATTGCTTGATTTGAAGACCAAGGAAGTAACTCAACTCTCCAATCATGGACATTTCAAACTCATTAGCCATCATCTTTCCAAACTCATCACAAAATTCTTGATTGGTTGATCCAAATATGATGTCATCAACATAGATTTGCAATACAAATAGATCTTTTCCAATCATCTTGATGAAAAGAGTGGTGTCAACCTTGCCCATGGTGAACCCTTTAGAGAGTAGGAAATCTCTCAATCTCTCATACCATGCTCTAGGTGCTTGCTTTAAGCCATACAAAGCCTTCTTTAACTTGTACACATGGTTGGGCTTCTTATCATCTTCAAAACCGGGAGGTTGCTCAACATATACTTCTTCATTGATGTAGCCATTTAGAAATGCACTCTTAACATCCATTTGATAGAGCTTGATGTTGCGAGCACAAGCATAGGCTAGCAAGATTCTTATTGCTTCCAATCTAGCAACCGGGGCATATGTTTCTCCAAAGTCAAGACCTTCAACTTGTGTATATCCTTGTGCTACCAATCTAGCTTTGTTCCTTACTACTATCCCATCTTGATCTTGCTTATTTCTAAAGACCCATTTGGTTCCAATCACATTGTGTCCCTTTAGTCTTTCTATCATTTCTCATACTTGATTTCTTGTGAAGTTGTTTAGCTCTTCATGCATAGCATTGACCCAATCAACATCCTTCAAAGCTTCATCTATCTTCTTTGGTTCAATGGATGACACAAATGAGAAGTGTTCACAAAATAATGCCAATCTTGATCTTGTTTGCACACCTCTTGAAATATCTCCAATGATTGTATCCAAAGGATGATCTCTTGCAATACTTGTTGGTTGGAGCAATGGAACTTGATTGCTTGCACTTGCTAGATCATTGGGTTGAGATGATGTACTAGCCACTTGATCTTGATCAATATCATGAGAGTCACTTGCACTAGCTTGATTTGTATCATCTTGCACATTTGAGTTAGTGAGCACTTGCACTTGATCATCTTCATCATCAATCACTTGCCTAGGCCTCAATTCACCAATATCCATGTTCCTCATGGCATTTGAAAGTTGAATGCCTCTAACGTCTTCCAAGTTCTCATTCTCTTCTTGTGAACCCTTGGTTTCATCAAATTCAACATCATGAACTTCCTCAAGAGTACCACTATCCAAATTTCAAACTCTATATGCTTTGCTTGTAGTGGAATAGCCAAGTAGGAATCCTTCATCACATTTCTTGTCAAACTTGCCCAATCTAGTGCCTTTCTTCAAGATATAGCATTTGCAACCAAAGACCCAAAAATATGCAATTTGGGCTTTCTACCATTCAAGAGCTCATATGGTGTCTTCTCTTTCAATCGGTGACAATAGAGGCGGTTGCTACAATAGCAAGCCGTGTTGATAGCTTCGGCCCAAAAGGATTGACTCACATTGTACTCACTAAGCATAGACCTTGCCATATCAATGGGTGTTCTATTCTTCCTCTCAACAAGGCCATTTGATTGGGGTGTGTACTTGGCCGAGAATTGATGTCTAATTCCAAATTCATCACATAACTCATCAATTCTAGTATTCTTGAACTCACTACCATTGTCACTTCTAACTCTCTTGATGGTTGTTTCAAACTCATTGTGAATGCCCTTGACAAATGATTTGAATGTTGCAAATACATCACTTTTGTCCACTAGAAAGAATACCCATGTGTATCTAGTGTAGTCATCTACTATCACAAATCCATATTTGTTTCCACCGATACTAGTATATTGTGTTGGCCCAAACAAATCCATGTGCAATAACTCAAATGCTTTACTAGTGCTTATCATGCTTTTCTTATGATGGGTGTTTCCAACTTGTTTGCCAGCTTGACAAGAGCTACAAAGCTTATCCTTTTCAAACACAACATCTTTCAAGCCTTTAACTAAGTCATGCTTAATCAATCTATTCAATTATTTCATTCTAACATGACCAAGCCTTCTATGCCATAACCAACCCATGCTAGACTTAGTGAACAAGCATGTAGATAATCTAGCTTCACTAGCATTGAGATCAACCAAGTATAGATTCTCATATCTAAAACCTTTGAAGATCAAATTAGAGCCATCTACACTTATGATTTCTACATCATCTACCCCAAATATGCATTTTAATCCAAGATCACACAATTGAGCCACGGATAGCAAATTGAAGTTCAAGCTTTCTACTAGCAATACATTGGATATGCTTAAGTCATTGGATATTGCAATCTTACCAAGCCCTTTGACCTTGCCTTTGCCATTGTCACCAAATGTGATACTATCATAACCATCATTGCCATTGGTGTTGATTGAGTTGAACATTCTTGCATCACCGGTCATGTGTTGAGTGCACCCACTATCAAGAACTCAATGCCTTCCTCCGGCTTTGTAATTAACCTACAAAAGAAGATCAATTCTTTTTTAGGTACCCAAACTTGCTTGGGTCCTTGAAGGTTAGTAACCAAGCTCTTTGGCACCCAAATGGCTTTCTTCTTTGAGCCCATCCATGGTTTGCCAATGAACTTAGTCTTCACACCATTTGTACCCTTAACAAGCATATAGGAAGAATTAAGCTTAATGGAGAATACATTAGCATTTTTGCTTTTGTTGGTGCATTCATGCTCTCTATGACCAACTTGCTTGCAACTAGTGCAAAACCGACCATTGTTCTTCACAAAACTTGTCTTGTGAGGAGCAAAGGCCACCTTGCCTTTCTTGGGGGTATAGCCCAATCCCTCTTTGTAGAGAGAAGCTTTTTGGCTACCCAAGCACATAAGCAAGCAGTCCTCACCACCATAAGCCTTAGCTAAGGTGTGAGTGAGCTTAGTGACCTCCTTCTTGAGGTTCTCACTCTCAACCATTAGTGAGGCATCACAAGTGAGACCATCACTACTAGATGAGGTAGAAGTGGAAGTGCTACAAGAAGGGTTAGTAGTAGCAACAATGATAGGCATAGATAGTGATGTATCAATTAAATCACAAGTTACACCTACATCACAAGTTTCAACATGCTTCCTTTTATCTTGTTCATTAAGCAAAGTGGAATGAGCTTTTTTAAGCTTTTTGTGAGCCTTGCCAAGCTTCTCATGGGCTACCTTGAGCTCATCAAGGGCTTGCTTAAGGGCTTTTACCTCCTTATTCAAGCTCTTGCATTCCCTTCTCTTAATGTCAAAGTGTTCTTTAGCATCCTCTAGCATGTCAAATAATTCATCCTTAGTAGGTTCATCATCATCACTATCACTATCATTTTCATTTTCATGTTCATTATCATCAACATGTTCTTCATCACTTTCATTGTCACCAGATTGTACCTTAGTGGCCTTAGCCATAAAGCATGATGAAGATTCGAAGAGAGAAGGCTTCTCATTGATAGCAATGCTTGTAAGAACCTTCTTCTTGGTGGTCTTGTTATCGTCACTATCATCATCATCATCACTTGAGGAAGCATCGCTATCCCAAGTGACCACATATGATCCACCCTTCTTCTTCTTGAAGGCCATCTTGTCCTTCTTATCTTTCTTTTCCTTCTTGTCTTTCTTCTTGTTCTTCTTGTTGTCATCATCATTGTTGCTATTGTATGGGCATTGAGCAACAAGATGATCTTTGCTTCCACACTTGAAGCACCTTCTTGACTCTTCTTTGTTCTTGGATGAAGACTTCTTTCTTCTAGCACGGTAGCCCTTCTTCACCATGAACTTGCCAAATCTCTTGACAAAGAGAGCCATCTTCTCATCATCATCATCATCCCATGAATCATCATCCTCACTTGATGTTTCTTGCTTTGCTTTGCCCTTGGATGATGTGGCCATGAATGCCACGCTCTTCTTCTTCTCATCCTTCTTCTCATCTTTCTTCTCCTTCTTTTCTTCCTTCTCATCTTCATCTCTATATGTATTATCGGTCATGATGTCTCCCAACACTTGGTTTGGTGTCATGGTGTCCAAACCACTCCTCACTAGAATTGTGACCAATGTGCCAAATCTTGAAGGTAAGCATCTCAAGAACTTGTGGGAGAAGTCCTTGTCCTTCACCTCTTCTCCAAGTGCTTTGAGATCATTGATAAGCACTTGAAGCCTATGAAACATCTCTAGCACACTCTCATCCTCCTTCATCTTGAAGCTTGCAAACTTCTCCTTGAGAATGTAAGCCTTTGCACCTTTCATGGCTTGAGTGCCCTCAAATGATTCTTCCAACTTCTTCCAAGCCTCATGAGCCATCTCAATATTCTTGATTTGCTCAAATGTTCTTTTGTCAATTGCATCATGAATAGCACTTAGAGCAATGTCATTGTTTTGGAGAAGCACTTCTTCGGCGGCGGTGGGATTCTCTGGATCACCAATCTCAATTTTGGTTTCTACCACCTTCCACACCTTTCTATTGATTGACTTGATATGTGTGGTCATCTTTGACTTCCAATAAGAATAATTTGTGCCATCAAATTGGGGTGGCTTCTTGGTGTTGTTGATTTGAGCCATTTTAACACCGAAGGTTGTTAAGCCTCAAATAACGGTGACCTCGGCTCTGATACCACTTGAAAGGTCCTAATGGCAAGAGGGGGGTGAATAGCCTAATAAAAATTTCTACAACAACACTTAATCAAAAGGTTAGACAATTATGAGGCGAAGCAAGTGTTGCGCTAGCCTACTCAAAATGCAAGCCACCTACAACAATTCTAATTTAGATAGTGTCGATTCATACAAGAGGTATGACACCACCCTATGTTAGTGTGCTCTCAAAGGCTAACTAAAGAGCCACACCAACCAAGCAAGCAAGCTCTCACAACTAGTTACACTAAAGAGCTTGTCAACTAGTTTGCGATAATGTAAAGAGAGTGATCAAGATAGTTATACCGTCGTGTAGAGGAGTGAACCAATCAATCACAAGGATAAATAACAATGAAGACCAATCACCTCGGAATCAAAGGATGAACACAATGATTTTTATCGAGGTTCACTTGCTTGCCGACAAGCTACTCCTCGTTGTGGTGATTCACTCACTTAGAGGTTCATACGCTAATTGGCTTCACACACCAAACCCTCAATAGGGTGCCGCACAACCAACACAAGATGAGGATCACACAAGCCACGAGCAATCCACTAGAGTACCTTTTGGCGCTCCGCCGGGGAAAGGTCAAGAACCCCTCACAATCACCATGATCGGAGCCGGAGACAATCACCACCCTCCGCTCAACGATCCTTGCTGCTCCAAGCTATCTAGGTGGCAGCAACCACCAAGAGTAACAAGCGAAATCCGTAGCAAAACACAAACGCCAAGTGCCTCTAGATGCAATCACTCAAGCAATGCACTTGGATCACTCCCAATCTCACTATGATGATGAATCAATGATGGAGATGAGTGGGAGGACTTTGGCTAGGCTCACAAGGTTGCTATGTCAATGAAAATGGCCAAAGATGTGAGCCACAGCTGGCCATGGGGTTTAAGTAGAAGCCCCCACGAAATAGAGCCGTTGTACCCCTTCACTGGGCACACTGTGCTCTGACCGGACGCTCCGGTCCAACTGATCGGACCCTGGACACAGCGTTCGGTCCACTAATGGACGCCACGTGTCACCAGCTTCAAATGTTGTTCGTCAGTTTTCAATGGCTATAAAGCTAACCGGACGTTCTGGCAAAACTGACCGGATGCTGGAGCCTCAGCGTCCGGTCGAGTACAGTAAGGGTCAAAAACCGGTTTTCCTCGACCGGACGCATCCGGTCCACCTCGACCGGACACAGGCAGTCAGCGTCCGGTGCTTTTGGATCCAGCGTCCGGTCACTTGACCGACGCTGGCATCTCCTCTATTTTCACTTCTAACTTCTTCACCCTTGCTCCAATGTGCCAACCACCAAGTGTATCACCTTGTGCACATGTGTTAGCATATTTTCACAAATATTAACAAGGGTGTTAGCATTTCACTAGATCCTAAATGCACATGCAATGAGTTAGAGTATCTAGTGGCACTTTGATAACCGTATTCCGATATGAGTTTCACCCCTCTTAATAGTACAGCTATCAAACCTAAATGTGATCACACTCTCTAAGTGTCTTGATCACCAAAACAAAATAGATCCTATAAATTATACCTTTGCCTTGAGCTTTTTGTTTTTCTCTTTCTTCTTTTCAAGTTTAAGCCCTTGATCATCGCCATACCATCACCATTGTCATGCTATGATCTTCATTAGCTTCTCCACTTGAAGTGTGCTACCTATCTCATGATCACTTGATAAACTAGGTTAGCACTTAGGGTTTTATCAATTCACTAAAACCAAACTATAGCTTTCACCGGGTTGTGGGGACGGGCCGATGCCGGGGGCTGCTGTGCCCGTGGCTTGGGCCATGTGCGTGCCACTAGGGCTGTCCGGTGTTGGGGGCGGTGGTAGAGATGCCCGCCGCCACTGCCCTGTTGTCCATGATGCAGACGGGGGAGGGTAGAGAATGAGGAAATGGGGAAGGAGGAGTTGGACTAGGGGCCTTTTGGTTTTGTTCAGCAGCTTTAATGCCCTTTAGTCCCTTTTAGGGGGAAAATTGCATGGGCGATGGGTGCAGCGTGTTCGCATGCGACCCCTAGCTAGATTGTTGCCGCGTGGATGCGACTTGCATCGGACGGCAGCTAGATTCAACTCGGCCCCGTGCATCCCAATCGGCTCCAATTGGCAGACGGCTCGGCTCCCATCGACTCAGCCCTCGCTAAAGTCATGTTGAATATGAGATGACACCCCAACAGATCGATGCCTTGAGCCCTAGACCAGTTGCATGCTGCCGCTACCACTTTCTTGGATGAACCAGCAGCCGCCTCCATGGAAAATGTTGGGGGCCAAGAAGACAGGAATCACAATTGTTGACCTGATGGCATCTTCTTCTCTCATGGAGGATTCACGTGCACTAGAAATTGATGCTCTTGGTGATGGTCGTCGAGAAGACGAACAAACATAGGTTGGTTATCTGTTTTGATCATTGTGCTTTTTTTTGAACAAATGCTTTTTCTTCTATGCTGTTTGGTTTCTGGCATATAGTGCGCATATTTCACAGAACACCACGGTTACCATGGGAGTAGAGACCATCCATTTCATAGACATTTGGATCAGTGGAGAATGAAGTACCTGATCAGGTAATAAAATATAAGTAACAAATTTTGACAGAATATATGATATTTTTCTTTATTATAATACACCTTTAATTGAAAATTGATATGTACAGATGGTGGTTGATAAAGCTAGGCAAAATTTGATCACTCCTAAAGTTGGAATGATTTTTCAATCCGAGGAACAGGCTTATGAGATGTACAACACCTATGCCGGTAAGGTTGGGTTCAGTATTAGAAAGTGCAAGACAAAGCACCACCAAGATGGTAGTATATGTCATAAATATATAGTTTGCAGTAGCCAAGGACACCGAGAAAATGAGTTATCACAAAAGGATATTACAAGGACGGATTGTAATGCTCGTGTTCAGTTTAGTATTAGCAAAGAGGGGATTTGAAGAGTGCAAAAGGTTCTACTAGGCCACAATCATTATCTTGCTAGTCCAAATGAGGCTCACAAGCTGAGGTCCCAACAACTAGTTATAGAGGCAGATAGGAAATTAATTGGGCAGATATGGAAAGCTAGAATGAAGCCAGTCCAAGTTTATGAGTTCATGAAGAAGTTTTATGGAGGGGAAGTGTGGGGGGTACAACCTTGGATACTCACGGCAGACCATATGGGCAGCGCCCCCAGGGGCGGCCTAGCCCACAAGATGAAGCCTTGAGGGGCACGACGCTGCTCGATGTCTCTTGCAAGACACCAGGAAGATATCCTAAAGATACTACGAGATCTATTAGGATACATATGATCCCATGATTCCTGTAATCTATTATTACTTTCTGGTTATCTCCTAGATCTAACCGACTTGTAACCCTACCCCTGGACTATATAAGGCGGGCAGGGACCCCCTCCAAACTCACGCAATATCATATGATAGCCAATACAATCCAACTGACCACAGGAGTAGGGTATTACGTCATACTGATGGCCTGAACCTATCTAACTCGTATGTCTCTGTTGCGTTCTTGTTCTCGATTACACGCATCTCTGCCGGTCAATCTACCTTCGTCGGATACCCCTCGGAGGACTGCCGATGATATTTGTCGATAGTTGGCGCGCCAGGTAGGGGTGTGCATGCTGTTTCCATGTCAAACAAGATGGTATGTTTTGCAGGCTCTTCATCCCTCCAATAGCTCGGCCAGACCTTCATGGTCGGATCAATCTCATGGATCATCAACGCTGACGGAGTTGAAGAGCTCATCAAGCCGGTGCAAATCAATACTGTGTCGATCACCCCAACATCTACGACTATAGATCCGATCTCGAAACCGCCTCCGAGGTCATCTTCGTCGACAATTTGCCACCCGCTCCCCCGCTACAAGAGGAGGCAAATCAACAATGATGATCTGATCGTATCCATTGATCAGGTTGGCCAGAACCTCGTCGATTGCCTCTCCATCGCAGAATCGGCTCTGACCACTCCTCCGGTTCAGATCTATTAGAGGAAACTCCAAGGGTTATGTCCCTACCCTTTGGGCTCACCAATGTCGCCGCTACCTACCAAGATGCCCTAAGGGGCAAGTTCGCCGACCAGAATGGAGATGTCCATCCTCCTACCGACTAGATCACCGACCAGCTCCCACCAGCTGTTAACATGCTACACGTCGGCTGACGCCCCGAAGCGTCCCTCCAAACCATCCTAGAGGAGAATCTAGACTCTGAGTCCTAGGGATCTATGGAGACTGTCACCAAAACCGCCGCCGAACAACCTCCTTTCTCTCCCTTCCGTGGAGGCGCAATCTTCAATGTCAGCGTTGATAGCCCCCCACAGGAAGGGGAGACCAAGGAGGACCGCACCACCCGCATCAACAGGAACATCAATCGTGCTCAGCGCCAAGCAAACAAGGCTACCCTTGTGCTAGCCGAGGCCTACCTCGACTCACAAGGAAGGCCACGACAACTCCAACGCAACCTCAATGATGAATTTGTGCATGTTGATGGCCACGATGTCTACAAGACCCCAAGTGCCAACTTGGCCGTGGCCACCAATGAGCTCACCCGGCTCCCGTAGACACCAGAGCTCGCCAGGGTTGCCGCCATGCTTAAATCGGCACACTATTAGGTCAATGAGATCCACCAGGATCAGAGACCTTCCTAATGCACGAGTGTGATTCGACGATCAGCTGTGCTAAGTTCTAATCGCTGCCCTAGCCAAAGTCGTTTCGCTGACCAGCACCGCGACGATGGACAACCCCTCTAGGGGGTAGCCAGGAGCAACCGCCTCAAACACCCTCACCAATATGACTAGGAGGTCTACAAGGACGTCCAAGCGCACCTCAACAATCTCCAAGACATGCGACGATGTATCAATGAGCACCGTTTCGGTCACCATGAAGAAGAAGTACTCCATCGTCAAGAATATGAGCAAGAGTTTGGTAATCCCGACTCAGCCCTCCAGCCACTCAATGTTGGCAATGCCACAGATCATGATGGTGATAATCTCGAAGGGCCCCTAGCATTCACGAGGGCACTCTAAACACTCCAGTGGCCCCGTGATTTCAAAATCACTAGGGTCGAGCCCTACGAGGGATGGATGAACCCCACACAGTGGCTACAAGCTTATGCTACTGCTGTGTGCACCGCTAGGGGAGATACCAGTGTCATGGTGAACTATCTTCCCATCATGCTTACGCCAACCGTGATGAACTGGTTCACAAGCCTCACCCCAGACTTCCACTGGATCCTGGGAAGAGCTGAAGAAGGTTTTCACCGACAACTACATGGCTACATGTACTCGGTTGGGCACAAAGCACTATCTAAACTGCATCTACTAGAAGCCATCCGAGCTCCTCTATAGGTACATCAGATGCTTTTCTGAGATGAGGAATTCTATTCATTACATCACGGAAGCAGAGGTCATCACCACCCTCGTTTGAGGACTCCATCACCGTGACCTCCGCTCTAAGTTCAACCACAAGCCACCCACGGGGATTGGCGAGATGATTACGACCACCAACTAGTACGTCGACACCGAAGAAGTTGAATTACGCTTCAACGAGGACGTGGGCACTCATTGCCCAACTCGTCGCAACGATGAGCGACCCAATGGCAGACACCATAGCGACTACCGCTATGATGACCGCAATCACCATCGGGACAACGGTCGTGATCGGCCAGAAGGATCCAAATTCAGTCAATATTGCCGCCGCCAACCAGACCACATCATCGCCACTATTGATGAACCTCATGCTAAACTCAACTATGATGAATAGTACAAGAAGATCCTTGAAAGCCCGCGCCCTCTCCACCAAAATGTCAAGCATAAGATGAAGGACTACCTTGGTTTGGCTAAGGAGTTCCAGACTAAAAAGCCAGACGACGACAACAACAATGGAGCCAGAGGCCACTGACCACCTGGGGGCAACAACAATGCCTTCCAGGATCATGACAAGGTGGTCGCCACCATCTTTGGGGGCCTTGCCTCCGCCGAGAGCAGAAGAGATCGAAAGCTCACCGCCCATCGAGTGCTATCGCCCCTGGTCTGAGGTCCCCATCACCTTTAGTAGGGCCAACCAGTGGGCAGACATCCCTTACATAGGGTGTTTCCCCCTTGTCCTTGATGCAACCATTCAAAAAGTGCTTTTTAGAAAAGTACTCATCGACGGTGGGGGTGCTCTGAACCTCCTCTTTGTCGGAGCCCTAAAGGAGCTGGGCCTCGGGATAGGAGATCTCACACCCTCCGACTCCTCTTTCTGGGGTGTGGTACCTGGCAGGGCATCCAAACCGCTTGGAGAGATCACCCTACTAGTATAGTTCAACATGGCTAGCAACTATCGCGTTGAGCACATCAACTTCTATGTCGCTGACTTCAACACTGCCTACCACGTCATACTTGGTCAGCCAGCTCTGGCCAAGTTCATGGTTGTACCACACTATGCCAATCTGGTGCTAAAGATGCCTTCACCTGCAGGAGTCCTCCCCCTATAGGCCAACCTCTCCATCACCTACGCCTACGAGATTGAGAGTCTTGCTCTCACTGAAGCCACTGACCTCTCCATCCAGATGGCCAACCTGGTCACCGACGCTAAGATGGTGCCCACCGATGACCTGGAGATCCCATCGCTGGAGCCTCCTCATGCCTCCACCAAGTCCAAGGAAACTAAGGAGGTCGGCCTTGGCCTCGACGACCCCTCCAAGACCATGAAGATTGGGGCTCACCTCAACCCCAAATAGGAAAGTGCACTCATCTCCTTCCTACGTGCCAACGCTAATGTGTTTGCTTGGAAACCTACAGACATGCTAGGGGCACTATGGGAGAAGATTGAGCACTCCTTGAATGTCTCGCCGACCACCAAACCGATCAAGTAGAAACTCCGATGATTCACGCCAGACAAGAAGAAGGCTATTAGGGTAGAAATAAAATGGCTCCTAGCTGCTGGATTTATAAAAGAAGTGTATCATCCTGAGTGGTTAGCGAACCCTGTTCTTGTTCAAAAAAGAATAAAGAACGGAGAATGTGCATTGATTACACTGATCTCAACAAACACTGCTCTAAAGACCCCTTCGGTCTACCTCGGATAGACTGTGTAAGTTTCACAAACTTAGCTTTTTGGATTAAATGTCACTTTAACATCCGTCAAATACTTTTATAGTATTGTTATCTTATCGTGCGATCCGTGTGTTTTTAGTACAAAAGTTTAGCTGTCTCATAGCAACGCATGGGCATGAACCTATTTGCATATATACTCAAACCTATGTGTACATGATTATATGGAGATGCAGCGGAACTTATTCATGGATTTATTGGCGCATGAAAGAAATGGATATCGTAGAATTCTTTTTGCCGATATAAAATATTATCTTAGCCATATCACAAAAAAGTCTATACAGTAGAGTTTATGAGCCTGCGATGTCACGCTCTCCATGACTGTGTTAATTTCATGAACTTTGCTTTTTGAATTAAATGTCACTTTGACATCGGTATTTAATTTAACTGTATTGTTATCTTATCGTGCGATCCGTGTGTTTTTAGTACAAAAGATTTAGTTGTCCCTTAGCAATGCACGGGGCATGCTACCTAGTATATCCTAATATCCTAAGCACTGCTCCAAAGCCTAACTTGACCGAGCTCCACTCCAAACCCTAACAAAGGCATAAATAATAACCCTAAATTCTATAGTTATATATATTTGAATTTGAATCTTCATAATTAGTGTGACATGAATCCGCTCCAAACCCTAACCAAGGCGCAAACCCTAACCAGATTGAGCTCGGCATAAATAATAACCCCTGAAGTCTATATATAGTTATTTAAGTTTAAGCCACTGACTCGCTACATTTTCATATGCATGACTAGTGTATGGTTTTCATTTATATATAGTTGTGGTAATTAAGATGGCCAAGCCGCAAGACGACTACGACCAGAATGAGGCCATGATGAATATTATCAATGCCGGCACTCAATATGGCCCCAACCAGAATGAGGCCAACCCAGAGTACGATGACGGCTCTCAATACTTACTGAATTTTGAAGATAAGCAAGAACTTCCTGTGTAAGAAAATCATGTGCAAGAAAATGTTGGCGATGTATATTTGTTACAAATCTTGCATCTCTTGTATATATGAAATTAAACATAGTTCCATTAACTCGTATATATATATATGTATGTATTACTGAATCTTTGTATTTCTACGTACGTAGCCCTCTAGATCGACGATGTCGACGAAAAGTAGTATAAGTGTATGAGGCCCAACAAAACCATTGGAGGGCCACTACATAATCACAAAAGTCGATCCTAATACTGGCAAACCACTCCTGCCAACAAACAATGCAAAGAAGTTTGTAAACCACTATGGGGTTCTTGTTAGGAATAGGGTCCCGCTCAACGTCCATGAATGGAAAAAGAAGAAGGATGATCCTCTGATCAGTTTTGTCTCTGAGCGAGAGAAAGACCTTCTTTGGGATTTCGTCAGTTCACATTTCAATCTATCAGCAGGTGAAGATTTAAAAAACTAGTGAAAAGTTGGGCTCTAAAAAAGATGGCCACACAATTCTAGACCTGGAAGAAGTTGTACAATGAATTTGTCAAGAAGAATCTGACTCCCAATTTTAGTCAAAATAGCCAGTACAAAAATTTGAGGGACGACTGACTTGATTTTTTTAGATACAAGACCTCGAAAGTGGGTGAGGAACGGGTGAGAAGGAACCAACAAAATGTGCAACAGAAGTTATACCATCATAAAACAGGATCAGGTGGCTATAGGAGTGCCATTCCAAAGTGGCAAAGAATGGAAGCAGACCTGCTTGCCAAAGGGATCCATCCATTTTCAATCGAATGGCCCGAACGCTCCAAGAATTAGTTTTTCGCGCATGGGGGGTCACTGGACCTAGAGACCGGGGAGTCGGTTGCTGGTGGGGAAATCGGAACAGCAGCACAAAGACTTATTGATATTGTAGATGCTTTTGCCAGTGGTGCCTTTGTGCCCAACTAAGAGAAGGATGAGCTGACGTACGCCCTCCAAACTCCTAAACACCCTGGGCAAATGCAAGGCAAAAGGTTGATTTCATGGTGGCATGGCTTCCCTAAGGACGCCGCTACCTACATAAGCCGCTAGTGAAGGAAGGATGAGGAGGCAGAGTGGATCCGCAGGTTAGAGGAGACGGTGCTTCAATCATGGGAGCGAGAACTAAACATGGATGCTAGAATACAAGAGGAAATAAAATGGCAAGTGACACTACAGTTGAGCTAGAGGCAGTCAACATCAGAGCATGGAGTGAACGTTAGCCCCCTTAGCTAAGAAGCAGTTGCACTTCCACTAAGCTCCCAAATCAAGATGACGCATTACAGCACTACCCCATGGATGACATCACCATGCCTTTGACGCCATGTGAGCTACACATTCCCATGGGGAATACTGGTGCCATAGTCTTGGTGGTGCACGGTATTGTTTCTCTTGTGGTCCCTGAGAAGACACCAAGAAGCCATGGGAATCCAATTCCACCTAGCTATTATACCATCTCGGTGGATAGAGTTATCAAAGACTATAGGGAAGTGGCTCTTGACTTTCCTGGAGGTGATGGGGAGAAGACCCTAGGACAAGCAGAGCATTCATTCATTTTATGGCGCAAGCGCTACATTATTATTCCCGGTATGGCGGCTAGGGTACTGTCACCTCCTCCTCAACTACCTCATGATAGGTGTGGATAAAAGTGAACAAAATAGTTTTTCAATAGTTAATCATTCTCAATTATTGGCTTCTCAAGTAATAACCATTTACTCTCAATCATTTTTGTACTCATAGGTCTCCCAACCTGAGTCTAGTTCTTCCATCCCATGATGATCATCAGAGTGCTCGGGACGATGATGATGCATTCCATGGCACGGCTGGATCTCCATCTCCATCTCCTCCAAGGCGGTCTCCCCCTCCTCTACCTCCCGCACCACAGAGCCAGAAGAGGCCCCGCCCTTGGTGAAGTCCCTGGTGAAGAAGAAAGCTTGCTGTCGTAAAACAAAGCCCCCTCCGGAGAAGCTACCTTATGAAAAGTCTGAAGAGGAATCAAAAGCAGCGGCACAAAAAGATTTGGATATCTGGTGGAAAAGTTTAGTAGAATCAAAAGCAAGGAGGTTGGAACTTCAAAAAAACCCACCAAAGCCGCACTATATAGGTTAATGAGAACTAAGGAAAAAAGTTAATGAGAACTAAGGAAAAAAGTTTATGAAGTGGAGAAAAAGCGATGTGAGGCACATAAGCCCCTGCCATTATCGGACTATGAATTCTCTCTCAACAAGTCATATAATTCATCGTTGAAAGCAAAGAGAGTAGGGAAAGATGTTGCATAGCTTAGGCAACAATCTAAGCAATCTATCAACCCAGTATTTGTTGAGGATGATTGTACAAACGCACAAGGCAGTCCAATCGATAGGGAGGCACTCTGAGACTTCATGTCCACAATAGGTCTCACACCTCAACAACTCATTAAGGGAGGATCAATTCCAACAACCAACTTTGATATTTACCAGACCTATGAGTATGGCAGGAGTCTTGTCAACCCTAAGTCCTTGTGATCATTAGGTACGCAAATGTTCAGGTTAAACAAGTGGTACTTAAGAGTGTGTGACAACGAAGAGGCATGGCTTATTGTCAGAATTAGACAAGAGCATTACTTCAATGGCTATGACATTTTACATATTGAGTTCAATGAATTACACCAACTATTAAACCGGGATGCTCTCGACAAATCTCTCCTCAGCTGTTGGTGTCTATAAGTGATTCTTTCTACAATTGAAGTAACTTGCATGTTAGTTCGTTGTCTATATATAGTTATCCTCACACTATATATATTCTTTTGTACTATATAAATGCAGATATGAGATGCTAAAACTAAAGAAAAAAGGGTTAACTGATATTGGTTTCATGGATCCGAATCGCATATTCAAGGACACACTTACTCGATATGATAGATAGCGACCTCAAGTGGAGAACAATCTATTTAGGTTCTTAGATAACCAACTTGACAAGACACTGATACTCTTCCCTTACAACTTCAAGTGAGTGTTAATGTCTTATGCCCATTTTTTTTGCTTACTCCATGTTGACTTTGAAAGGATCAAGATGCCCAAGAGGGGGGGGTGAATTGGGCTAATTCTAAATTTCTTTGCAATAATTAAGTCCTACGGTTAGCCCAATTAACCCCATGTGCCTAAAAAGTGTTCCTATTGATCTACCACACAAAAGTTTAACAACTTATGTTCCAATCCTACTCTAGCATGGCAATTCTATGAATGTAAATGACAAGAATTGAATTGCTCAAAGTAAAGAGAGAAGGAGGAACACGACGATGTTTTGCCAAGGTATCGAAGAGTCACCACTCCCCACTAGTCCTCGTTGGAGCACCCGCGCAAGGGTGTAGCTCCCCCTTGATCCATGCAACAATCAAGTGCTCTCTACAGGTTGATTCTTTGACACTTCGTCGCGGTGAATCACCCACAACCGCTTACAACTTGAGTTGGGTCATCCACAAGCTCCGCCGGATGATCACCAAGCTCCCAATCACCACCAAGCCATCTAGGTGATGGTGATCACCAAGAGTAACAAGCACGAACTCTCACTTGACCATGACAAGCCTAATGAGAAAGGTGGATGCACACTTTGCTACTCTTGCTTTCACTAATGAGGGCTCTCTTTAGGATTCTCAAATCTCAATCACCTCACTAGGACCTTGCTCTTCTTGGCACTCTCAAAGGTGTTTCTCAGCTGTTGGAATGAGAAAAAGTCACCCCTCACATGAATGGAGGAAGTATTTATAACCTTGGTTGAAAAACAAACCGTTATGTGCCTCTGCGGGATGATCGAACGCTCCGGTCAGTTCTCCCCTATCTCTAGTGTTTAAGTTGTGACCGGACACGTCCGGTCATGATTTTCCCTCTCTGGAACCTTACTCGAGTCGACCGGATGCTGGCACCCAGCATCTAGTCACTCACCTCTCAGTGTCCGGTCGCATCCAGACGCTATCACCTTGATGAAGTGAACTGACTGGACTCTACGCCAGCGTCCGGTCATGATTTTCCCTCTCTAGAACCTTACTAGAGTCGACCGGATGCTAGCACCCAGTGTCCGGTCACTCACCTCTCAGTGTTTGGTTGTGTCCAGATGATATCACCTTGATCAAATGAACTAACTGGACTCTGTGCCAGCGTCTAGTCACTCCAGAACCAGCGTCCGGTCAGCATTTGACTCTCCATTCACTTCCAACTCTCAATCATACGTGAATAAAGTTTGCTCCAATGGATCTAAGGGCTTTTTAGGAGCTACCTAGTGCTAGATTTAGTAAGTGTGCACCACATCTAACTCACTAGACTCACCTAGGTCAACCTACCCATCCATACCCCTCTTAATAGTACGGCCAAAGGAAAAACAAAGCCTAAATTACTCTAAGTGTCTCCTCAACACCAAACAACACTTAGAACTAGTCCATCCTTAACCTTGTCATCCATCCTTTGAAAACCAAAATGATTTCCATCGTAGGGGCATGACCACTATGACAACCCCAATCGATCTCCATTACCGTGACCTAACTTAATTACCTCTATAAAACACATGTTAGTCACAGTAATCACGTATTGTCATTAATCACCAAAACTCAACTAGGGGCCTAGATGCTTTTAATCTCCCCCTTTTTGGTGATTGATGACAATAGCACCTCGAGTATGTGAAAGAGATGAGGTTTTTAACATGCTTGGTTCATATAAGCTTTTGTCAATAAGAACAAAAGAGTTAGGCAAGCTTATATGACCCAAGCCAACATAATGTACTCCAAAGATATGAAATAAGCATGAGTAGAAGTAATAAAGCTCATTTGCATCGGAGTAAAATACGGAAGCAAAGCAAATGAGAATAACACAAGTGATATGACTTATAAATGATTCAAAGTAGAGAGCACACATGTCACATATCACGATCATGTAGATATCACTATCACATAAATATAGTTTGATGCATAAAAGTAAACACATGAATGCATAATAGTGTATCACACATAAAAACCAAATATAATAGATAAACTAAGCTCCCCCTAAGTCGCTCCCCCTAAGTCTAACATACTCGATCCCTCTCCCCATTTGGCATCAAACACCAAAACCTAAGGGTCGGTCGGTGGGGCTACAGTGGACGAGTCAAGTGCTGAGGTGCGAGGAGGGAGCTGGAACTATGTGCCATCATCATCTGATCCTGAGCTCTAAATAGTCTGACCCTCTGTAGCTGGAAGCAATGCTAAAGTGGTCTGGGTCGGATCTATAACTGGTGCTGCCTGCTCTGATGATGCAACTGACAAAGGGAGCGTCTCTGTAGTCTCGGTAATAGGTGCAATTGTGGAAGGACCTAGGACATATAGCTTTGGTAGTGTAGGCTGCCCTGTCAACTCACTAAATGAAGCACCAAGGCTCCTAGAAACTAGGGTGAGCACTGACGAACTCTGAGGTAGAGTAAAGCCCGTATGAAGAGGAGTGAACTATGGGGCTGGCACTAGCAAAGCAAACCACTAGGACACCTGCTCTGTAGGTAAAGGCTGTGGCGGTGGAGCCCCAATAGCTATCACTACATGTTGCATAAACCCAAGTAGTTGTTGCTGCATGAGAAGCTACTGCTAATGCATGGCCTGCTACTGCCGCTAGAACTCATCCTGTCGAGTCTAAAATAGTGCAAATGTAGCAGCGGTCTCCTGAGCCTGGCGAGCCTGATCCTACCTCATCCGCTCAAGTATGGCAAGTAGAGCGGGGTTTGTCTATGGTGCAGGAAGAGCTGAACTAGAGCTACCGGCCTCATGGTCATGTCGTCGTGGAGGCATCTGAGGGATATCGCGATAGTCATCATCTGAGCTGTCACTGGGGTCACTCTCGACCACCCCCTCCTGCTAAGCATCTAACTGCTCCTCCTCTATAGCTGCTATGCCCCTGATGGTCTCATCTTGCTGGGCTATCATCTCTGGCACCTCTAGACAACGACGTGGCTGGCTAGGTGTCCTCACTGCACTATAGCAGATCATCTGAGTCATGTTGTATGTAGGGAACTCTATAGTGGAACCACTATATTCTGCCAACATCTCAGGTGGTCTCACAGTAACTGCCCTATGGATCAAGAATGTAATCCAGTGAGCATACGACAGCTGCCTGTGACCCCTGAACTCCTCTGCAATAGTATCCTCCATCTCTAATAGAAGAAGAACCCAAATGTCAAACACAATCTACTGCATTAGAGAGTTTAGTAGCCATAGCTGTATGTGTGTCAAGCCCTCACGATACCCCATCCTCAGAAGTAGGGTCCTCCTCATAATAGCATGAAGCACTCTAGCAATAGGAGTGAGATCACTGGGTGTCCTGCTCAACCCCTCACCAAAAGGCTCTATGAAGCAATGGTGGACTAGATCTATCAGGTGCACCATACCTCCATGAGGGCGTCTAGGAGGCATTGTCTGTCCATAGCAAACCTCATGAAGCCAAACTGGCTGCTCCTAAAGCCTAAGAATCTCTCTGACCCTTGAGCTCATCAGCCTATAATCTCTACCTCTAAAAGCAAAGTGAATGAATCTATGCTACGGGTCAATCTAGAGTGTAGCATAGAACTGACGGACCCAAGATGGAACATATAAGCCTGTCCATGTAAGTAAATCTATCAGCCCTAGTAGGTAAGCTAGGTAAGGGCAAATATGCTCTCTAGCTATTGCTACAATGGACTCAATGTTACACACCCTCTGAGATCTGAATACTGCCCCACTGTTGAGATATGTATTATAAAAATCTTCCTGCAGTGGTGTGTAGAAACCATCTAAAGCTCGGTCATC
The DNA here is from genome assembly GCF_019320115.1 of Miscanthus floridulus. Classification (NCBI taxonomy): domain Eukaryota; kingdom Viridiplantae; phylum Streptophyta; class Magnoliopsida; order Poales; family Poaceae; genus Miscanthus; species Miscanthus floridulus. Next base: position 167,209,049 of record NC_089587.1, on the reverse strand, counting down.
TCTCCTCAGCGGGAACCACAACTCAAAGTCCACAAATCTGAACTACTGCACCTGTTTGCCCATGGCGGCCCTCAAATCCAAGTGGTCTAGGCGGTGGACGAGAACCCCTCCACTATGTCTCTGACCTCGGTGTGACTAGAGCACAGGTATGACTAGAGCGATGAAGCTGTGGCTGAGGTGCCTGCTCTGTCTCCTTAGCCTGCTCTCCCTCTTGAGTCTGCTCTACTAGCTGTGGCTACAACTGTGACTCCCCCTGAGACTAACTCTCATCAATATCCACACATCGTCCTCCAACCATGATAGCCCCATCTAGACCACCATGACGGTGCTCAACCTGCTCAAGTGCAGCCGTCATAGATGGAGAAAGCTGATCTACAATAACAACACCACTCCGAGTACCTCCTCTCTCTGTGCGCTCTGTGGCCTCTACAACTGTGGCTGCTTTCATTGTATCTACATCAGGGTACTTGCGCTTCTTTGTTGCTAGCTTCTTCGTCGCCTTGCCTTTTGTATCTATAGGCTGGCGAGGCAGGGGCCTCGGATCCTCATCACCGGGACCTCCTCTGACATTCTTGACATGAGCCATCTGATAAAGCTAAAAAGAACAACTACCCTGACAAAGATCAACTGCCAACTGTCACTTCCAAGGCATGGCCTCGATCCGTACTCGCGAGCTTGGCCCCAAGTGGACTGACAACTGCCAATGTGATCAACTGCCAACTGTCACTTCCGAGGCTATAATTCTTTTTAAGAAAATAGGCAATAAGAGGGCAATTGAACATAAACGACAAAGCAACATTCATGCATATGCAATGCAATACTTGAAAGTAAATCTAGTTGCTTGTCAAGTTTGATCCAAGGTTAAGCTTCTTCACTCGCTTTTCGGCGGTTATCTTAACCATGTTAGACAAGCCCTATATGCATTACCAAAAAGTAAACATATTGTATATTACAATGCAATGCAAGGGACAACACAAGCTCATTTTTTAGTGAAGTTACTAAAATCAAGCACATTGAGCTCATTCCGCAATCGACAAAAAGTTGCCTCATCTAGCGGTTTAGTGAAGATATCCACCAATTGATCCTCAGTCCTTACACTTTCTAATGAAATATCATTCTTTGCAACATGATCTCTAAGAAAGTGATGGCGGATATCTATGTTCTTGGTGCGAGAGTGTTGAACCAGATTATTTGCAAGTTTTACCGTAATTTCATTGTCACACAAAAGAGGTACTTTTTCTAGAACTACTCCATAGTCTAGCAAAGTTTGTTTCATATAAAGTATTTGTGCACAACAAGTGCCCACGGCAATGTATTCCGCTTCGACATTGGACAAAGCCACACTATTTTGTTTCTTGGAGGACCAAGACATAAGTGATCTACCAAGCAAATGGCACCCTTCAGATGTGCTTTTTCGATCAACTTTTCAACCGGCATAGTCCGAATCGGAATAGCCAATTAATTCAAATAGCTCATTTGGGATACCAAAGGCCAATGCTTGGTGTGTGCTTAAGATACCTAAGGATTCTTTTAACAGCAATCAAATGAGTTTCCTTAGGATTAGCTTGAAATCTAGCACACATACATACACTAAACATGATGTCAGGCCTAGATGCGGTCAAATATAACAAGCTGCCAATCATAGAGTGGTAGAGAGTTTGATCAACCGTGTTACCTCCCTCATCTAGGTTGAGATGTCCATTGGTTGGCATTGGTGTCTTGATTGGCTTACATTCATCCATCTTAAATCTCTTGAGAAGATCATTTGTATATTTCTCTTGAGAGATGAAAATCCCTTCTCTCATTTGTTTGACTTGAAAACCAAGAAAGAATGTAAGCTCTCCAATCCTTGACATCACAAACTCCTTCGACATCAATTCACCAAACTCTTCACAAGAATCTACATTTGATGATCCAAAGATGATATCATCAACATACACTTGACAAATGAAGATATGTCCATCAAGCTTCTTAGTGAATAGTGTTGTGTCGATCTTCCCAATGGTGAAGCTCTTCTCAATGAGGAAGTCCCAAAGATGCTCATACCAAGCTCTTGGGGCCTGCTTAAGCCCATATAGCGCCATGGACAACCTATAAATATGATTAGGATATCTAGGGTCTTCAAACCTAGGAGGTTGATCAACATAGACTAGTTCATTAATAAAGCCATTTAAAAATGCACTTTTCACATCCATTTGATATAGGTTCATTTCATGATGTGATGCATATGCAAGGAGGATACGAATGACTTCTAGTCTTGCAACCGGTGCAAAGGTCTCTCCAAAATCCAAACCTTCAACTTGAGAGAACCCCTTTATAACACCCTAGGTGTTAGCCTTGCACAATTTGACTTGCATAGCATGAGCATGAGCATCAAGCATTCATATATAAGCATTTACACTTGAAACATTTGATTGAAACATATGCAACAATGCTTGTTATTTCATGTTTCCTGGTATATATGCTTATGATCATGAGTGTATACATGTAATTGGTTGATATGAGTCACAAAAACATGTTAGCAACACTTAGGTTAGCAAATGGAACATTGTTCATGAAGGTCACCTTTCATGATCATGCACTTAAGTAATGTTACATGTGTTGACCTAGATAACCCTATGTGTGACCAATACATGAAATGAGTGTGGGACCTTGCAAATAGCTTAAACATGTTTAGAGTATCATTATGAGCAACTTTGGTATTCATGGCAAGGGCTAAATGAGTCACTAAGTCATAGTTCTTGTATAAGTTATCCTTTGAATGTACTAGGTTTGACCAAGTTTGAATCATATGATAGAGGCTATGCATGTATGTGGTCACTAAAGCAAAGTTGTAGTATTTGTCAAGAGGAACAGCTTTTATTTTTGGGTCATGGGATAATAAAATGCATAGCTTAGTCTTTTAGAGCTCACAAAAATCATCAAATAACTATTTTCAACACTTAGCACATTTTTGCCAAGTCAGTTAACTGACAGCGCTGACAAGCCGACTTGTTGATGATATAACTCAGTTTTGGTTGCGAATTAGCACATGATTCTTTAATAAGAATTGGAGCTGGTACTTTAGGCTTCAACTTGGGTGTAGGAAATTTTTGCTAACAGTCCACGGTCTTAGAGTTTTCTTCATTGCAAATCACATCGTCAGGCTTGGCATAGTGTTCACTGAATGAACTGAATCAAACTGAGGCAACGGTTCAGTGGCCGACCGGCACAGAGCCGAGCTGCCGCATGGTGGCCAGCAAAAGCCACGTGTCGCCGTTGCCCTGATCTGCCAGGCCCGAGCTAGCCTTAACACCTCCAGCACCCGCCCGCACTAAGCCGCACTCGCCATTTCCATTTTTCTGCTCCACCGTCGCCATAGCGCTCGCCCATAGCAGCAGCCACAGCGCTGAGCGTCCGCCATCGCCATTCCCAGTGTCAGCTCACTCTGCCTCACCCATTCACCACCGTAGCTACACCACTACCCTCTCCAAGTCTCACTGCATCCGCCCATGCTCGCTGACCGCGCTTGGTAAGCCTCTTGCTGCGATAGCTTGTATGCTAGGTTAGACAGGGATCGTAGATGCTCCTCCTAGTTGTGATTTGGGTCGTTGTGGCCACTGCCGGCATAGCGCCGCCATCCAGCTCTGCCGAGCCGCGATGGCCGTCGCCGCCGTCTTTCGCGTCGGTTATCCATCCACCTAGTTACCCGGTCAGGAGTGCTAGGTCAAGGAGGTCACGGTGGTCCAGGTTTCGTTGCCGACGAGGACACCGCCAGTGAGGTAGCATCGTCCCGGACATCTCCCCTGTTTTCGCGTCGCTAACATGCGGGTCCAACTAGCGCGTGGGGCCCGGCTGTCAGCGGCACAGTTTCAAGAGATAGGTCATTTGTTTATAGATTTAGTGCAATTTTTAAAATTTTGATAAGATGGGCTATGTAGATTCAAAAATTGTGAAATAAATTTTGTAGTGTTCCTTAGGAAGTGTAGTGTTTACAAAAAATATAAACTTGACCCTTGTATTAGAATTTTTGGAGGATTTAAATTGAAACTTGAAATGGGTTTTTGAATGTATGTAAAATTGTTTATTTTATATCTAGAGTTCCTGTGCTCCAAAAATTATGCAATTTTTGTGGTAAGCTACTCTTGGCATGTGTGAGCTCTGGTAAAAATTTTAGGTTCAGTGCATGTACAGATTTGTAGTTATAGATTTTTCTTTTATAATTAGGTAATGCTTGTATGAATTTTTATAAATTATTTATGAATCCAATATTCATGAAATTTGTTGGAGGTTATCCTAGTACCATATGGATGCTAATAAAAATATAACATCTATTGTTTGACACTTTTCACTAGGGTTTTCTAATTATGCTATTTTAAGCCTTTCTACCTTGTCATTTTTGTATAGAATGTTCTCCTTGGTAAAATGGCATGAAACTTTTACAGTAGTCATTTGGTAGCATTAGTCAGGCAGTGTAAATTTTTGAGAATTTATGATACACATTTAGTATATGTTTATTATTTAACCTAAGTATCTAAATAAAATAATAAAGGCATTTAAATAAATAGTTTGGGCTTTACCATTATGTTTTCTTGGGTGTATTTGGTATACTTGAACTGTTGGTAGACTGTGTGTTGTCAAAAGTTGAATACTTACATGAAGTAAAAGTATTGTTGCTTTATAATTCAAGTTGGGAGGGTTTTCGGACAGATTCGGTGATTAGGTATGTTGCATGGTAAAAATAGTGTTTGCTGTAAAAATGGTTAATAACAAAGTTGTAGAAAACTTCTTCATGTATCATGTGTTAAAATTTCAGGACCATAGGCCAAAGGGTTTAGGAGTATGGCTGTTCAAAGTTAGTATTTCCGAATTGCTTGCTCTCTAGAAATTTCTAGACAGCACTGGATAGCTTGTCTATTTTGGTTAAGATAAATTGTGCATTAGCTTTTGGTGATTAAATAAGAGTTGTAGACAATTTTATAAGATTTCTAGAAAGTCCAAGATCATAACATTTGGATAAGTAGAACTTCAGTTATGAGTAAAATGAGTAGCTGTTGTTTGATGATATAGTAGATGCATTGTTGAAGTAATTAATTAAATAATCAAGAAGAGATATGCACATACTCAGTAAAACGTGATACACTTGTTATTCCTTAAACAACATGCTATTAAGAATACTTACAAGAATGCATTCATCACTGATCATGCAACTATACTTGTCAACATATACGCATTCGCAATACCTTATGCCATATTCATGCATCTAGGATCGGAGGAAGAAATAACGTTGCTGGAGTTCGACGAAGTAGAGGAAGGGGACCAGCAGGAGAATCCTCAAGCCATAGCTCCTGAAGGTGAGGAGCAAAACCCAGAAGAGCTTCTAGAGTGTCCTGATCACCGCCCCACTTCCTTTCTGAAAGGCAAACCCCGGAGCATTCTAAGTCTCCTAGTATTTTACAAATGATTACTTAAGTCCTTATGATTGATGCATTAGGTTATAAGAATTGAATGGAACCACTTGATGCATATAAATTCCTTGTCCAGATATATACACCGTTAACCCTATGTAGGTCTAGGATCAAATATATGCTTAGCCATGCTTAGACCGGTAGAAGTCGGGTGATTTCCTGTCACCTACGAGATATAGGTGCATACCGGAGCACGGTTGGCTATATTTGCTATCATAGAACAGAACCATAGGGTGATGTAAATTGAGGCTAGACGGAGTCTATGTGTAGGTTGACTCATGTGATTCCGTCTGTGCCGGTTAAGGACCATACCATTGTTGGCACTTCTGACAAGATTGAATGCATGCCTATCACTTAGCTGGCCGGATAACTCATTCTGACCACAAAGCCGAGTAGCTCAACTCAGGTCGGGCCTCGTTCTATTGTGTGCTCCTTGTAGAGAGCCAGACTAAGCCCAAGGGCAGGCTAGGCCTGAACATCCTAGCATTTGGTGTCCCCGACTGTGCGGCACGGTACGAACCCGAGAAATGTGGACCTGAGTTGTACCAAAGGTGACCTAAGGTGACTAATGATCTGGTCTGCCTGGGTTTGTGTTAGGAATAAATTCCTAGCTGGTTGAAATCGATTCGAATCGTCGTCTCTCCGGATAGTGAGAAACTTGGCTAGCCCCAACATTGTAGTAACTGTGTTATGGAACATGATTGTTTGAATGAATATGGAATTACAATACCGGCTATGGTTACTATTGTATGCTTTCTAAAATGATACACCATATGTTTGGCACAGGTTAGTTGCTAATTTAGAAATGGATAGTTATAATTAACTTGATAACGGAATCATAATTGTATAACTAAGTTAATTGCTTTTATGCAAAATGTTGTCAAACTATCTCCACTTATGTAATCTTTCATGATCCTTGGGGTCATTTTATTTCTGGTTTATGATGGGTAAGTCTAGCTGAGTACCTTCTCATACTCAGGGTTTTATTTCCCATTGTTGCAGATGGCATTGTGTATCATGGTTATTGCAAGAGTTGCTTCTATCCCACTGTGGATGAGGAGTAAGCCTTGGGCAGGATTCTTTATTAATCCCTCTACTTGCTTTTGCGGACTGTGATCATATTTTGGCACTGTATTAAACAATGTTGGAAACTTTACTTTCAAACTTAGTTTGCTTCCGCTTTTATCTATCAAACTCGGTTTGTAATAACTTTGTTTCATACTCTGATGATCAAAATGTATCTGTGAACTTTATGTAATATGTGACATGTATGTTGAATCATGTACGATCTTGGTTGTTGTAAATCGTTTATCGAGACCCATCGGGGTACTCGACGGACTACCAGGTTTATATGGGTTCAAGTATGATAGTGCGACCGCTTGCGGGCTACCATTGTACTTGTACTCTTATAAATTGGTCAGTTCTGTGACACCCTTTGCAACTAAGAGTGATGTTCAATAAATGAAGCAAGTTTTTGTGAGCGAGTCATTACTCCCTTTGATGGACTCCCTATGATGAGATCTTGTGGATGAGCTTGAAGTAGAGGTGAATTTCTTCTATCAACCACTTGAGGGGGAGGTTGTGGAGCATCAACATCTTGTGCTTGTACCACCATTTGCTCATGGGAGACATGAGTGTCTTCATTTTCTACTCTCCCATCTTTTTCACCATCTTATGGCACACTTGATGAAGAAGGTGGATTGATCACTTGTACATCATCTTCATCATCATTAGGCTTGATGTCTCCAACCAGAATATTTTTCATGGCCTCCCTCAATGGTTCATCACCTACATCATCAAGATTCTCATGTGCTTCTTGGGAGCCATTAGATTCATCAAATTCCACATCATATGTTTCTTCAACCAAGCTGGTGGCATGATTAAATACTCTATATGCTTTGGACTTTGATGAGTAACCAACAAGAAAACCAAAATCACAACATCTTTGAAACTTCCCTAGGTGTTGTCGCTTCTTGTAGATGTAGCATTTGCAACTAAACACCCTAAAGAAGGAGACATTCGGCTTCTTCCCATTGAGCAACTCATAAGGTGTCTTGCCAAGAAACTTTTGAAGGAATAGGCAGTTGGATGTATAGCAAGCGGTGTTGATAGCTTCTGCCCATAGACCTTCGGGAGTGTTGTACTCATCAAGCATTGTTCTTGCAAGAGTGATCAATGTCTAGTTCTTTCTCTCAACTACACCATTTTGTTGAGGAGTATATGTAGCGAAGACCTCATGCTTGATCCCAACTTCATCACAATAGGCTTCTATGTTTGTGTTGTCAAATTCTTTACCGTTGTCACTTCTAATCTTCTTGAGCTTCACTTCAAATTATTTTGTGCTCTCTTAGCAAACTTCTTGAAGCAAGATGCAATTTTGGATTTGTCATGAAGGAAGAATACCCATGTGTATCTTGAATAGTCATCAACAATCACAAGACAATAAAGATTTCCTCCCAAACTCTTGTATGTTGTTGGTTCAAATAAGTCCATGTGAAGGAGTTCTAGCACTCTTGTGGTTGACATGAAAGCTTTTGTTGGATGAGTATTTGCAACTTGCTTGCCAGCTTGACATGCACTACAAAGCTTGTCTTTCTCAAACTTCACATCCTTCAACCCTCTCACCAAATTATTCTTCATTAGCTTCTTGAGTGAGCTCATCCTAACATGAGCAAGTCTTCTATGCCATAGCCACCCAAGTGTTATTTTGGTGAATAGGCAAGTCTTCCAATTAGCATCTTCGGAGGTAAAGTCCACTAGATATAGGTTGTTGTATCTAAATCCTTTGAATATCACTTGATCATCATCCTTCTTAGATACAACAACTTCCTTCTCGGTAAACAAGCATTGGAACCCAAGATCACACAATTGTCCAATGGATAGCAAGTTGAAGCTCAATGAAGCAACATATAGCACATTTGAGATAGAATGATCATTTGATATTGCCACTTTGCCCAATCCTTTAACCTTGCCCTTTGAATTATCTTCAAATGTGATTCTTTCTTGTCCATCTACTTCTTCATCTAGTGAGGTGAACATACGAGGATCACCGGTCATATGTTGTGTGCAACCACTATCAATAACCCAATGATTTCCACCGGTCTTGTAGCTCACCTACACATAAGAGATCAAGCTTTAGGAACCCAAACTTGTTGAGGGCCCTTCACCTTCTCAACAAGTGACTTTGCTACCCAAATTTTCTTAGGCCTATTCTTGTTGGGAGGTCCTAAGAACATGACTTTTATCTTTCCACTAGAATCCTTTCTAAGCATATAATGAGCATTGAAAGCAAAAGGTCTAGCATGCTTGGGCAAGGGTTGTGGTGGTGGAGTTTGGCACTCATGGGAAAAGTGGCCTTCTTGTCCACACTCAAAACACTTCTTTGGCTTTAGCTTTTATTGTTGTTGAGCTTGAGCCTTCTTCTCTTTGTTTGCCATATACCCAATGCCACTTCTATCCATCTTCATGATGGTGTTCATTAGTAGCTCACTTTAAAGATGCTTGCCTCTTGTGAACTTGCTCAATCCAATCTTGAGATGCTCTTTCTCCAACTTGAGCTTCTTGTTCTCTTCCTTGAGAGCATCAATATTTTTCTCTTCCTTAAGCTTCGTGTTCTCTTCTTTGAGCTTCTCATTCTCAAGAATCAAATCACTATCATGATCAAGAGTTTCTAGCACAATAGTGTTGTGGCTTTTGATCTTGTCAAAATCTTTCTTGAGCTTTTCATTGTCATTCTTGAGCTTGACAAACTCATCATAATCTTTGGTCTCAACCACTTGCTTGCCCTTGCTACTAGAACTTTGCTCAATGCTCTCAATGATCAAATCATCACATGATGTAGATATATCAATCTTAACAACATCGTTAGTAGCATCATGTGGCTCATTGGATAAGAATTCTTGAGCAATAACAAGATTATCATGATTAATCTTAAGAGTAGTATATTCTTCTTTTAGCATGTTGTGGCTAGTGATGAGCTCATTGTGGATCCTCTCAAGTTTATCATGTTTATCTTTAAGCTCTTTCTTAGAAGATTTGAGCTCCTTGAGTTTGGATGATATAGCATCATTTGCTTCTCTAAGCTCAATGAAAGCATCTAGGCCCCTAGTCGGGTTTCGGTGATTAATGACAATACATGATTACTATGACTAACATGTGTTTTATAGAGGCAATTAAGTTAGGTCATGGTAATAGAGATCGATTGGGCTATCATGGTGGTCATGCCCCTACGATGAAAATCATTTTGGTTTTCAAAGGATGGACGACAAGGTTAAGGATGGACTAGTTCTAAGTGTCGTTTGGTGTTGAAGAGACACTTAGAGTAGTTTAGGACTTTGTTTTTCCTTTGGCCACACTATTAAGGGGTGTATGGATGGGTAGCTTGACCTAGGTGAGTCTAGTGGGTTAGGTGTGGTGCACACTTGCTAAACCTAGCACTAGGTAGCTCCTAAAAAGCCCTTAGATCCATTGGAGTAAACTTCATTCACGTATGTTTGAAAGTTGGAAGTGAATGGAGGGTCAAATACTGACCGAACGCTGGCGCAGAGTCCGGTTAGTTCATCTGATCAAAGTGAAGTCATCTGGAAGTGACCGGACGCTGAGAGGTCAAGTGATTGGACGCTGAGGGTCAGTGTCCGATTGACTCCAGTAAGGTTCCAGAGAGGGTAAATCTCGACCGGACGCTGGCCAGCGTCCGGTCACACTTTAAACACTGGAGTTCGGGGTGAACTAACCAGCATGTTCGGTTAACATGACTGGAGCGTCTGGTCACCCCGTAGAGGCACATAACAATTCATTTTTAGCCCATGTTATAAATATTTCCTCCATTCGTGTGTGGGGGTACTTTTGCTCATTTCATCAACTAAGAAACACCTTTAAGAGTGCCAAGAAGAGCAAGGTCCTAGTGAGGTGATTGAGATTTGAGAATCCCAAAGAGAGCCCTCATTAGTGAGATCAAGAGTAGCAAAGTGTGCATCCACCCTTCTCTTTAGGCTTGTTGTGGTCAAGTGGCTTGTTACTCTTGGTGATTGCCATCACCTAGATGGCTTGGTAGTGATTGGGAGCTTGGTGATCATCCGGCGGAGCTTGCGGATGACCCAACTCAAGTTGTGAGCGGTGTGGGTGATTCACCGCAACGGAGTATCGAAGAATCAACTCGTAGAGAGCACTTGATCCTTGCGTGGATCAAGGAGGAGCTACACCCTTGCATGGGTGCTCCAACAAGGACTAGTGGGGAGTGGCGACTCTCCAATACCTCAGCAAAATATTACCGCGTTTCTCCTTCTCTATTTACTTTGAGCATTTACTTTGAGCAATTCAATACTTGTCTTTACATTCATAGAATTACCATGCTAGAGTAGGATTGGAACTTAGGTTGCAAGACTTTTTGTGCGATAGAACATTACAAACACTTTCTAGGCACAAGGGGTTTATTGGGCTAACAATAGGATTTAATTATTGCAAAGAAATTTAGAATTAGCCCAATTCACCCCCCCTCTTGGGCATCTTGATCCTTTCACTTGGTATCAGAGCCTCGTGCTCACGTATTTAGGCTTAACCGCCTAGAGAAAGATGTCTCACGGGAATGGACCTCCTCCTATCTTTGAGGGGGATGATTTTCCATATTGGAAAATTCACATGGAGGCGTACTTAGAAGCTCTAGATGTTGGAATACTTAGAGCCGCCTCACAAGGCTTCCCAAAACCTCAGGATGCTACTAACCTCAGAATGCAAAGGCTTGAAACACCATCTTTAGAGGCCTTTGAAAAGATGTGTTTAACTGGGTGAGGAACCACAAAGACACCCATGCACTATGGTCGGATGTTTGTGGGCTCTATGAGGTAACAAAGAGTGAGCATGAGGAACGCTATCATCTTGTCATGAAAAAGCTTAACTCTTTTAAGATGCTTCCTAAAGAATGTGCTAACGAAATGTATTCATGCTTGAATGTTCTTGTAGAGGAAGTCAATGGGCTTGGACTCACTCAAATGCAACCATCCGATGTTGTAAGAAAGATCTTGAGTGTCCTCCCCATTGACAAATATGGGCATATTGTGACTGTGCTTCATCAAGGTGATCTTTTCACTGCTACACCGACACAAATCTTGGGAAAGATCAATGCTCACGAGATGTACATACACATCACACCTCAAGATGGCTCATCCTCTATAAAGAAGAAAGAAAAGGACTTAGCATTCAAAGCTAGCCAAGAGAAGGGCAAAGCAAGACTTGAGTATAAGAGCTCAAGTGATGATGAAGTTGATGATGCAAGTCTTGCTCTCATGGTGAGAAAACCTGCCAAGATGCTAAAGAAGCTCAACAAGAGTGGCATCAAGGTTGATTGCAAGAAGAAGAAGTTCTTCACTAGCTCTAGATGAAAGCCAATCTCCGAGATGGATTGCTACAATTATAGAGAACTTGGTCATCTAGCGCACCAATGCACCAAGCCCAAGAAAGATTTTCAAGAACAACTACAAGGGCAGGAAAGATGACTCTAGTAATGAAGAAGAAGATGAGAAGAAGAAAAACAAGCCATAAAAGAAGAGAGATGGCAAGAAGAAAGACTTCCACAAGAAGAAGAAGAGTGGAAAGGCATACATCGTCGGTGATTGGCTCATGAACCTTGATTCTTCTAGTGGCTCATCCAATGATGATAGTGACAACGAGAAGGTGGCCGCAATTGTTATTGACTCTTCATCATCTTCACCGCCACCACCGCCATCATCCTCTACACACGTATGCCTCATGACCAAGGGTGAACGCAAGGTATCAAATGATGATTATAGTAGTGGTGATGAACATGCTAGTAATGATGATAGTGATAGTGATGATGATGAATATGAATCATCTTCTTATGATGATCTTGCTAGATTGCTAAAACAATACACTAAGATCATTATAAAGACTAGAGCTAAGAATGAAAAGCTAGAAGCTAAGAATGATTCACTTTTAGCAAAATGTGATATGGCTGAAAAGGCTAGTATTGAGCTTAAAGAAGCAAATGATGCTATATCATCCAAACTCAAGGAGCTTAAATCTTCTAAGAAAGAGCTTAGAGATAAACATGATAAACTTGAGAGGATACACAATGAGCTCATCACTAGCCATAACAAACTAAAAGAATAATATACAACTCTAAAGATCAGTCATGATAATCTTGTTATTGCTCAAGAATTCTTATCTAATGAGCCACATGATGCTACTAATGATGTTGTTAAGATTGATATAGCTACATCATGTGATGATTTGATCGTTGAGAGCATTGAGCAAAGTTCTAGTAGCAAGGGCAAGCAAGTGGTGGAGGCCAATGATTATGATGAGTTTGTCAAGCTCAAGAATGACAATGAAAAGCTCAAGAAAGATCTTGAAGAACTCAAAACCACCAAGTCTATAGTGCTAGAAACTCTTGTTCATGATGATGGTTTGATCCTTGAGAATGAAAAGCTCAAAGAAGAGAACAAGAAACTCAAGGAAGAGAAAAACAATGATGCTCTCAAGGAAGAAAACAAGAAGCTCAAATTGGAGAAAGAGCATCTCAAGATTGGATTGAGCAAGTTCACAAGATGCAAGTATCTACAAAGTGAGCTACATATGAACACCATCATGAAAATAGATAGAAGTGGCATTGGGTATTTGGCAAACCAAGAAAAGAAGGCTCAAGCTCAACAACAACACAAGTCAAAGCCAAAGCCAAAGAGATGCTTCGAGTGTGGACAAGAAGGTCACTTTGCCCATGAGTGCCAAACTCCACCACCACAACTCTTGCCCAAGCATGCTAGACCTTTTGCCTTCAATGCTCACTACATGCTTAGAAAGGATTCTAGTGGAAAGATGAAAGTCATGTTCTTAGGACCTCCCAACAAGAATAGGCCTAAGAAAATTTGGGTTGCAAAGTCACTTGTTGAGAAGGTGAAGGGCCCTCAACAAGTTTGGGTTCCTAAAGCTTGATCTCTTGTGTGTAGGTGAACTACAAGACCAGTGGAAGTCATTGGGTTATTGATAGTGGTTGCACACAACATATGATCGGTGATCCTCGTATGTTCACCTCACTAGATGAAGAAGTAGATGGACAAGAAAGAATCACATTTAGAGATAATTCAAAGGGCAAGGTTAACGGATGGGGCAAAGTGGCAATATCAAATGATCATTCTATCTCAAATGTGCTATATGTTGCTTCATTGAGCTTCAACTTGCTATCTGTTGGACAATTGTGTGATCTTGGCTTCCAATGCTTGTTCACCAAGAAGGAAGTTGTTGTATCTAAGAAGGATGATGATCAAGTGATATTCAAAGTATTTAGATACAACAACCTATATCTAGTGGATTTCACCTCTGAAGATGCAAATTTGAAGACTTGCCTATTCACCAAAACAACACTTGGGTGGCTATGGCATAGAAGACTTGCTCATGTTGGGATGAGCTCACTCAAGAAGCTAATGAAGAATGATTTGGTGAGAGGGTTGAAGGATGTGAAGTTTGAGAAGGACAAACTTTATAGTGCATGTCAAGCCGGCAAGCAAGTTGCAAATACTCATCCAACCAAAGCTTTCATGTCAACCACAAGAGTGCTAGAACTCCTTCACATGGATTTATTTGGACCAACAACATACAAGAGTTTGGGAGGAAATCTTTATTGTCTTGTGATTGTTGATGACTATTCAAGATACACATGGGTATTCTTTCTTCATGACAAATCCAAAGTTGCATCTTGCTTCAAGAAGTTTGCCAAGAGAGCACAAAATGAGTTTGAGGTGAAGCTCAAGAAGATTAGAAGTGACAATGGGAAGGAATTTGACAACACAAACATAGAAGCATATTATGATGAAGTTGGGATCAAGCATGAGGTCTCCGCAACATATACTCCTCAACAAAATGGTGTAGTTGAGAGAAAGAAACAGACATTGATCACTCTTGCAAGAACAATGCTAGATGAATACAACATCCCCGAAGCTCTATGGGCGGAAGCTATCAACACCACATGCTATGCATCCAACCATCTATTCCTTCAAAAGTTCCTTGGCAAGACACCTTATGAGTTGCTCAATGGGAAGAAGCCAGACGTCTCTTTCTTTAGGGTGTTTGGTTGCAAATGCTACATCTACAAGAAGCGACAACACCTAGGGAAGTTTCAAAGACGTTGTGATATTGGTTTTCTTGTTGGTTACTCATCAAAGTCCAAAGCATATATAGTATTTAATCATGCCACCAGCTTGGTTTAAGAAACATATGGTGTGGAATTTAATGAATCTAACGGCTCCCAAGGAGCACATGAGAATCTTGATGATGTGGGTGATGAACCATTGAGGGAGGCTATGAAGAACATTCCGGTTGGAGACATCAAGCCTAAAGATGATGAAGATGATGTACAAATAATTGATCCACCTTCTTCATCAAGTGTGCCACAAGATGATGATAAAGATGAGAGAGTAGAAAATGAAGACACCCATATCTCCCATGATCAAATGGTGGTACAAGCACAAGATGTTGATGCTCCACAACCTCCTCCTCAAGTGGTCAATAGAAGAAATATACCTCAACTATAAGATCATCCACAAGATCTCATCATAGGGAGTCCATCAAATGGTGTAATGACTCGCTCACAAAAACTTGCTTCATTTATTGCTCATCACTCTTTTGTCGCTTGCTATGAACCTACCAAGGTAGAAGAAGCTCTTCAAGATCCGAATTGGATAAATGCCATGCATGAAGAGTTGAACAACTTCACCCGTAATGAAGTTTGGACTCTTGAAGAGTGGCCAAAAGGTGCAAGAGTCATTAGAACAAAGTGGGTGTTCCGTAACAAGCAAGATGATCAAGGCGTAGTTGTGAGGAACACGGCAAGACTAGTTGCAAAGGGGTTCTCTCAAGTTGAAGGATTGGATTTTGGAGAGACCTTTGCACTGGTTGCAAGACTAGAAGCCATTCGTATCCCCCTTGCATATGCATCACATCATGAAATGAAACTATATCAAATGGATGCAAAAAGTGCATTTTTAAATGGCTTTATTAATGAACTAGTCTATGTTGATCAACCTTCCAGGTTTGAAGACCCTAGATATCCTAATCATGTTTATAGATTGTCCAAGGCATTATATGGGCTTAAGCAAGCCCCAAGAGCTTGGTATGAGCGCCTTTGGGACTTCCTCATTGAGAAGGGCTTCACCATCAGGAAGGTCAACACCACACTATTCACCAAGAAGCTTGATGGGCACATCTTCATTTGTCAAGTGTATGTTGATGATATCATCTTTGGATCATCAAATGAAGATTCTTGCAAAGAGTTTGGTGAATTTATGTCAAAGGAGTTTGAGATGTCAATAATTAGAGAGCTTATATTCTTTCTTGGTTTTCAAGTCAAACAAATGAGAGAAGGGATTTTCATCTCTCAAGAGAAATATACAAATGATCTTCTCAAGAGATTCAAGATGGATGAATGTAAGCCAATCAAGACAACAATGCCAACTAATGGACATCTCGACCTAGATGAGGGAGGTAACACGGTTGATCAAACTATCTACCGCTCTATGATTGGTAGCTTGTTATATTTAACCGCATCTAGGCCCAACATCATGCTTAGTGTGTGTATGTGTGCTAGATTTCAAGCTAATCCAAAGGTAACTCATTTAATTGCCATAAAAAGAATCCTTAGGTATCTTAAGCACACACCAAGCATTGGCCTTTGGTATCCCAAAGGAGCTATATTTGAATTAGTTGACTATTCTGATTCGGATTATGCCGGTTACAAAGTTGATAGAAAAAGCACATCCGGAGGGTGCCATTTGCTTGGTAGATCACTTGTGTATTGGTCCTCCAAGAAACAAAATAGTGTGACCTTGTCCACTGCTGAAGCGGAATACATTGCTACGGGTGCTTGTTGTGCACAAATACTTTACATGAAGCAAACTTTGCTAGACTATGGTGTAGTTCTAGAAAAAGTACCTCTTTTGTGCGACAATGAAAGTGCCGTAAAACTTGCAAATAATCTAGTTCAACACTCTCGCACCAAGCACATAGATATCTGCCATCACTTTCTTAGAGATCATGTTGCTAAAAATGATATATCATTAGAAGGTATAAGGACCGAGGATCAATTGGTGGATATCTTCACTAAACTGCTAGATGAGGCGACTTTTTGTCGATTGCGGAATGAGCTCAATGTTCTTGATTTTAGTAACTTCACTAAAAGATGAGCTTGTGTTGTCCCTTGCATTGCATTGTAATATATAACATGTTTAATGTTTGGTAATGCATATAGGGCTTGTCTAACATGGTTAAGATAACCACCGAAAAGCGAGTGAAGAAGCTTAACCTTGGATCTAACTTGACAAGTAACTAGATTTACTTTCAAGTATTGCATTGCATATGCATGAATGTTGCTTTGTTGTTTATCTTCAATTGCCCTCTTATTGACTATTTTCTTAGAAAGAATTATAGCCAAAGGCAAAATATTTTTAAAAAAACATGAGGATTTGAGAGAGGTCACTCACATCAGTCTCAATTGGTGTTTATTTGGATCTTATTGGAGTTAGGACTTGATTGGGAACAGGCAGCACGAAGGTCTTTGAAGATTTGCTAGAAAAAGAGTGACCGAACGCTGCACCGGACTCTGATATCCAGCGTACGGTCAGTTCACAGGAGGTGAACCTACAACGAAGGAGTGACCGAACACTGAAACAGTGTTCTCCTAGTGTCCGGTCAGATGGCGATCCAGCGTTCGGTCGATCGAAGACGATGATGGCAGCTTGCACTGAACTTTGGCTGCGTTCGGTCGGTGTCCACTGGACGTGTCCGGTCACAATTTCAGGGGATTTGGACCTCTCTGGAATCAACCAGACGCTGGGTGGCAGCATCCGGTCACTGCCACCGGAGCGTCCAGTCAGTAGAAAATGTGCGGGATTCAATCTCTTTTCTCTGTTTCCTTTCCCATCACGTTGGGGGCCACTATTTAATCACAGCGTCGTTTCACCTAAGGCCGCAACCGCGCCAACATCGCCGCCTTGCTCCCATGCCCTAGCAGCCGTAGCACCACCGCGACCTTTAGTGCCTGAGAGCCACCGCACGTCGCCCACGCGCCACCACATCTCACGCCGTTGTATCCGCCCTGCACCCACACCATCATCGCCCGCACGCCTCCCTGCTGCACCGCCGTGCGCTAGAGCCGCCCACGTCACCGCAACCTAAGCCTGCATGTTGCCGCACGACCTACGTCGTGCCCTAGCCACCGTGTTCACCAGTGCCACGCCTGCCTGTGCCCTCTGCTCCACCAAATCGAGCCGCATTGCAACCCTAATCTCTAGTTGCTGACCCGGTGGTTTTCGTACCTAATTGCTTGCTTCCTAGGGTTTCGTATCTCTAGATGAATAATTAAGATTATCTGTATATCCTCTATTCTATCATGCAGCGAGTCGGTGTCGTTGTGGTCCTATTTGTAGTTGTCAGTCAACTCAGGGCCAAGCTCGTGAGTACGGATCAAGGCCAAGCCTCAGAAGTGACAGTTGGTAGTTGATCTTCGTCAGTGGCAGTTATTCTTTTTAGATCCATTAGGTGGTTCATGTCAAGAATGTTGGAGGTGGTCCTAGTGATGAGGATCTAAGACACCCGCCTCGCCTGCCTATAGATCCAAAAGGCAAGCCGACAAAGAAGCTTGCAACAAAGAAGCAGAAGTATCCAGATATAGACAAAGCTAGAGTAGCCATAGTTGCAGCAGCAGCAGAGCGTGTAGAGGCAGGAGGTGCCAGGAGTGGAGTCTAGATCATAGATCAGCTCTCTCCTTCTACTAGAGCTACACTAGAGTAGGTTGAGCGTCGTCATGGTGGTCCAGCTAGGACTGTCATAGTTGTAGGACAATGAGTTGTCTTGGATGAGAGTCAGCCTCAAGGGGGTCATAGCAGGAGCCATAGCTAGCAGTATAGACTTAGGAGGGAGAGCAGGCCATGGAGACAGAGCAGGCACCTCAGCCATAGCTTCGCCGCTCTGGCGTACCTCTGTGCCAGTCACTCCGAGGTCTGAGACTCAGCGGAGGGGTTCATGTCCACCACCTAGACCACAGGGTCTGCCCCAGTGACCCACTTGGATTTGAGGGCCACCACGGCCAAGCAGGTTTAGCAGCTCAGATTCATGGACTTTGAGCAGTGGTTTCCACCGAGGTAGGATGAGCATGCTTCAGAGGGTTTCTACACACCTCTGCAGGAAGATTTCTATAATGCATATCTTAATATTGGGGTTGTATTCAGATCTTAGAGGGTGTGTAACATTAAGACTATTGTTGCAGTAGCTAGAGAGCACATTTGCCCCTACCTATCTTATCTGCCAGGGCTGACAAATTTACTTAGATGGACAGGCTTATATGTTCCATCTTGGGTCCATCAGTTCTATGCTTCTCTATGGATTGACCCGTAGCACAGATTCATACACTTTGCATTCAGTGGCAAAGATTATAGGCTGAAGAGCACTAGGGTCAAAGAGATACTCAGGCTTCAGGAGCAGCCCATCTGGCTACATGAGGTTTGCTATGGACAGACAGCGCCCCCAGATGCCCTCATGGCGATATGGTGCCCCCTATAGATCTAGTCTGCCACTGCTTCATAGAGCCATTTGGCGAGGGGTCTAGCAAGACACCCAGTGATTTCACTCCCACTGCTATAGTACTTGATGCCATTATAAGGAGGACACTACTTCCACCACCACAGCCTTCACCCCAACTTGGTCAGACTGCCACCACTTCTATGACTCCAGCATTATAGCCTAGCGGGCTTCAGAGTCAGGGACAACCACCAGCATAGTTTGCTTCACCTATAGAGAGGGTGTCCTAGTGGTTTGCTTCGCTCGTGTTAGCCCCATAGTTCACACTTCTCTAGACGGGCTTCACACCGACTCAGACTTCCTCGTTACTAGTGCCAGACACTTCAGTCTCTAGGAGTCTTGGAGCTACTTTCAGTGAGTTGATAGGGCAGCCTACTCTGCCATATTTGCATGTCCCAGGTCCTTCTATAGTTTCACCTATTACTAGGACTACAGAGATGCTCCCTTCCTCAATGGCATCATCAGAGCCAGTTGCTCTAGTCATACCTGCACAGTCTACAGTAGCTCCAGTTGTTGATCCAACCCAGACTGCTTCAGCGTCGCTTCTAGCTATAGAGGGTTAGATAGCTTAGAGCTTTGGTTTAGATGATGATGGCACTCAGTTCTAGCTTGCTCCTCATACCTCAGCGCCTGACTCATCCGCTGTAGCCCCACCGACCGACCCTTAGGTTTTGGTGTTTGACGCTAAAGGGGGAGAGGGATCGAGTATGCTAGACTTAGGGGGGTGACTTAGGGGGAGCTTAGTTTACCTATTTGACTATCTATTATATTTGGTTTTTATGAGTGATACACTATTATGCATTTGTGTGTTTACTTTTATGCATCAAACTATATCTATGTGATAGTGATATCTACGTAATCGTGATATATGACATGTGTGCTCTCTACTTTGAATTATTTATATGTCATATCACTTGTGCTATGCTCATTTGCTTTGCTTCCATGTTTTACTCCGATACAAATGAGCTTTATTACTTATACTTATGCTTATTTCATATCTTTTGAGTACATCATGTTGGCTTGGGTCATATAAGCTTGCCTAACTCTTTTGTTCTTATTGTCAAAAGCTTATATGAACCAAGCTTGTTAAAAACATCAACTCTTTCACATACTCGAGGTAGTATTGTCATCAATCACCAAAAAGGGGGAGATTGAAAGCATCTAGGCCCCTAGTTGGGTTTGGGTGATTAATGACAATACATGATTACTATGACTAACGTGTGTTTTGCAGAGGCAATTAAGTTAGGTCATGGTAATGGAGATCAATTGGGCTATCATGGTGGTCATGCCCCTACAATGGAAATCATTTTGTTTTTCAAAGGATGGACAACAAGGTTAAGGATGGACTAGTTCTAAGTGTCATTTGGTGTTGAAGAGACACTTAGAGTAGTTTAGGACTTTGTTTTTCCTTTAGCCGTACTATTAAGGAGGGTATGGACGGGTAGCTTGACCTAGGTGAGTCTAGTGGGTTAGGTGTGGTGCACACTTGCTAAACCTAGCACTAGGTAGCTCCTAAAAAGCCCTTAGATCCATTGGAGCAAACTTTATTCACGTACGTTCGAAAGTTGGAAGTGAATGGAGGGTCAAATACTGACTGGATGCTGGCTTTAGTGTGACCGAATGTTGGTGCAGAGTTCGGTCAGTTCATCTGATCAAAGTGAAGTCATTTGGAAGTGACCGGATGCTAAGAGGTCAAGTGACCGGACGCTGAGGGCTAGCGTCCAGTCGACTCCAGTAAGGTTCTAGAGAGGGTAAATCTCGACCGGACGCGTCCCGTTAGTGCTGACCGGACGCTGGTCAGCGTCCAGTCACACTTTAAACACTGGAGTTCAGGGTGAACTAATTGGCGCATCTGGTCACCCTGTAGAGGCACATAATAGTTCATTTTTTAGCCCATGTTATAAATACTTCCTCCATTCGAGTGTGGGGGTACTTTTGCTCATTTCATCAGCTGAGAAACACCTTTGAGAGTGCCAAAAAGAGTAAGGTCCTAGTGAGGTGATTGAGATTGGAGAATCCCAAAGAGAGCCCTCATTAGTGAGATCAAGAGTAGCAAAGTGTGCATCCACCCTTCTCTTTAGGCTTGTTGTGGTCAAGTGAGAGTTCATGCTTGTTACTCTTGGTGATCGCCATCACCTAGACGGCTTGGTGGTGATTGGGAGCTTGGTGATCATCCGACAGAGCTTGTGGATGACCCAACTCAAGTTGTGAGCGGTTGTGGGTGATTCACCACGACGGAGTATCGAAGAATCAACTCGTAGAGAGCACTTGATCCTTGCGCAGATCAAGGGAGAGCTACACCCTTGCACGGGTGCTCCAACGAGGACTAGTGGGGAGTGGCAACTCTCTGATACCTTGGCAAAACATCGTCGCGTTCCTCCTTCTCTATTTACTTTGAGCATTTACTTTGAGCAATTCAATACTTGTCTTTACATTCATAGAATTGTCATGCTAGAGTAGGATTGGAACTTAGGTTGCAAGACTTTTTGTGCGATAGAACATTACAAACACTTTCTAGGCACAAGGGGTTAATTGGGCTAACAACAGGATTTAATTATTGCAAAGAAATTTAGAATTAGCCCAATTCACCCCCCCTCCCTCTTGGGCATCTTGATCCTTTCACTCAACCCTAGTCTTTTTGGCTATATCACATTTAGCTAAAAGAGAATCATTCTTAGTTTCTAGTTTTCCATTCTTAGCTCTACTCTTCTTATGATCTTAGTGTATTGATTTAGCAATTTAACAAGATCATCATAAGAAGGTGATTCATATTCATCATCATCACTATCGCTATCATCATTGCTAGAATGTTCATCACCACTACTATCATCATTTGATACCTTGTGATCACCCTTGGCTATAAGGCATAGGTGTGTAGAGGATGATGGTTGTGGTGGCGGTGAAGATGATGAAGAGTCAATAACAATGGCGACCACCTTCTTGTTGTCACTATCATTATCGGATGAGCCACTAGATGAATCAATGTCCGTGAGTCAATCACCGATGATGTATGCCTTTCCACTTTTCTTCTTGTGGAAGTCCTTCTTCTTGCCATCTCTCTTCTTGTATGGCTTGTTTTTCTTCTTCTCATCTTCTTCTTCATTGCTTGAGTCATCTTTCTTGCCCTTGTACTTGTTCTTGAACTTGTCTTTCTTGGGCTTGGTGCATTGGTGTGCTAGATGACCAAGTTCTCCACAATTGTAGCAATCCATCTCGGAGATTGGCTTCCTTCTAGAGCTAGTGAAGAACTTCTTCTTGCCATCAAACTTGATGCCACTCTTGTTGAGCTTCTTTAGCATCTTGGCCATTCTTCTAACCATGAGAGCAAGACTTGCATCATCAATTTCATCATCACTTGAGCTCTCATACTCAAGCCTTGCTTTGCCCTTCTCTTGGCTAGTTTTGAATGCTAAGTGTTTTTCTTTCTTCTTAGTAGAGGATGAGCCATCTTGTGGTGTGATGTGCATGTACATCTCATGAGCATTGATCTTTCCTAAGATTTGTGTTGGTGTAGCAGTGGAAAGATCACCTTGATGAAGTACGGTCACAATACGCCCATATTTATCAATGGGGAGGACACTCAAGATTTTTCTTACAACATCGGATGGTTGCATTTGAGTGAGTCCAAGCCCATTGACTTCCTCTACAAGAACATTTAAATGTGAGTACATCTCATTAGCACATTCTTTAGGAAGCATCTCAAAAGAGTTAAGCTTTTTCATGACAAGATGATAGCGTTCCTCATGCTCACTCTTTGTTCCCTCATAGGGCGCACAAACGTCCGACCATAGTGCATGGGTGTCCTTGTGGTTCCTCACCTAGTTAAACACATCTTTGCAAAGGCCTCTAAAGATGGTGTTTCAAGCCTTTGCATTCCATTTCTCATAATTCACCTCATCGCCTTGTAGGTGTGTAGCATCTAGATGTTTTGGGAAGCCTTGTGAGGCGACTCTAAGTATTCCAATATCTAGAGCTTCTAAATACGCCTCCATGTGGATTTTCCAATAAGGAAAATCATCCCCCTCAAAGATAGGAGGAGGTCCATCCCCGTGAGACATCTTTCACTAGGCGGTTAAGCCTAAATACATGAGCACGAGGCTTTGATACTAATTGAAAGGATCAAGATGCCCAAGAGGGGGGTGAATTGGGGTAATTCTAATTTTTTTTGCAATAATTAAGTCCTACGGTTAGCCCAATTAAACCCTTGTGCCTAGAAAGTGTTCCTATTGATCTGCCACACAAAAGTTTAGCAACTTATGTTCCAATCCAACTCTAGCATGGCAATTCTATGAATGTAAATGACAAGAATTGAATTGCTCAAAGTAAAGAGAGAAGGAGGAATGCGGCGATATTTTGCTAAGGTATCGGAGAGGTGCCACTCCCCACTAGTCCTCATTGGAGCACCCACGCAAGGGTGTAGCTCCCCCTTGATCCGTGCAAGGATCAAGTGCTCTCTACGGGTTGATTCTTTGACACTCCGTCACGGTGAATCACCCACAACCGCTTACAACTTGAGTTGGGTCATCCACAAGCTCTGCCGGATAATCGCTAAGCTCCCAATCACCACTAAGCCATCTAGGTGATGGCGATCACCAAGAGTAACAAGCACGAACTCTCACTTGACCACGACAAGCCTAATGAGAAAGGTAGATGCACACTTTGCCACTCTTGCTTTCACTAATGAGGGCTCTCTTTAGGATTCTCAAATCTCAATCACCTCACTAGGACCTTGCTCTTCTTGGCACTCTCAAAGGTGTTTCTCAGCTGTTGGAATGAGCAAAAGTCACCCCTCACACGAATAGAGGAAGTATTTATAATCTTGGTTGAAAAACGAACCGTTATGTGCCTCTACAGGGTGACCGGACGCTCTGGACGCTCCAGTCAGTTCTCCCCGATCTCCAGTGTTTAAGTTGTGACCGGACGCTGGACAGCATCCGGTCAGCACTGACCGAACACGTCCGATCACGATTTTCCCTCTCTAGAGCCTTATTGGAGTCGACCGGATGCTGGCACCCAACGTCCGGTCACTCACCTCTTAGCATCCGGTTGCATCCAGATGATATCACCTTGATCAAATGAACTGGCCGGACTCTGTGCTAGCGTCTGGTCACTCCGGAACCAGCGTCCGGTCCGTATTTGACCCTCTATTCACTTTCAACTCTCGATCATACGTGAATGAAGTTTGCTCCAATGAATCTAAGGGCTTTTTAGGAGCTACCTAGTGCTAGATTTAGCAAGTGTGCACCACATCTAACTCACTAGATTCACCTAGGTCAAGCTATCCATCCATACCCCCCTTAATAGTACGACCAAAGGAAAAACAAAGTCCTAAATTACTCTAAGTGTCGCCTCAACACCAAACAACACTTAGAACCAGTCCATCCTTAACCTTGTCGTCCATCCTTTGAAAACCAAAATGATTTCCATCGTAGGGGCATGACCACCATGATAGCCCAATTAATCTCCATTACCATGACCTAACTTAATTACCTCTGCAAAATACACGTTACTCACAGTAATCATGTATTGTCATTAATCACCGAAATCCAACTAGGAGCCTAGATGCTTTCAGACTTTAGTTAATGAGTTATGCATGCATATAAACATGTAGCTATCACTGGATACTGTTGGTCATCGATATGCCCAGGAGTATTGTAAAGATCTTTGACTCAACGACAAAACCCCGAGAAGATTACCAAGAAATGATAGATATTCTCCAGTGATAATTTCGGTCTCGCAAACTGTATACTCTCTTATGCCATTTTCTTGATATAACTCCATTTATTTATTTTATTGGGCAGTGCTTGGAAAAGGTTCGTCGAGAAATGCCATTATGGTCAATGGAAAGTGCCTCTAAATATAGTCCAATACTGAGTAAGTACTAGCTAGGTCATCGCATCTTTATTTAGTTCAATTCATTATTATCATGCTTCATTGGTTGATAATGAATTTTTTTCTCGTAAAGTGGTGTCTGCAGCAGGGATCGGGGAACAACTTATGTGGATACTACGTCTGTGAGTTCCTCATGGAGTACTCAAGGCAAACAAGTGAAGAGATCCTCAAAGTACGTAAAAAATATATACAATTTATTTATTACCATTGTGTTGATATATATAATCATATATATATTCATACTTTTCCTTTCATTCGAATTGAAGATTAAATGGAGGAAACAAAAGGTTCTGCGATGTGACCAGATCAAAGCAATTCAAGAGGCATTGTCAGGATTTCTTATGGATGAGGTCACAAATTTCAATGGTGCGTACTACTATGACCCTAAAGAATTAATACCTAGTAGCCATATGACTCAAGATTAGGGTTGAATGAAATCCCAATGACATAAGTACATGGTTTTTGTGACTTTATTATATATAGATTCCATGCATGTACAACCTCTTGAAATATTTATATATATAGTTTCATACATTTTAGTGTGTTATTTATGTATAATGCTTGAACGAAACCTTATACATATGTATATATGGACGTATATTAGCAGCGTTGAATTCATATATCAAAAGCTAATCGAAACAAAAAAGAATTGAATTGAAAAGAAACCATAAAATGAAAAAGAATAAAATGAAAAAAAGAACCTTTAGTACCGGTTGAAAACACCAACCGGGACTAAACGTGCTAGCCCCAGTGCAATGTCGGGGCCCATTTAGCCCTGGTTGGTAATAGTAATCAGGACAAAAGGTCCACTTTCAGTGCCGGTTCCTAGAACCGGGACTAAAGGGGAGGGCTTTAGTCCCGGATTCGCAATCCCCCTTTAGTCCCGGATTCACAATCCCGGTTGGGAAACCAAAACTAAAGGGGGTTTCTCAACCGGGACTGATGCTCAGTCCTGCACTAGTGTAAAATAATTCTACGAGACAATAGTAGGTAATCAGATGTTACAAATAATTAAGATCAACGAGACAATTCCACGAGACCATAGTAGGTAATCAGAAGTTTTCCTTCTTGATATTGTACCTCCGCATGTGTCTGGCAATGACATGTTTTTAGTTTGGAACCTTAGCATGTGCAACATAGAAATTGAGGTGCTCATCGTTTCCTACGTACATGTGTGTGTGGTCTACACATGCATAAAACATATGCCTTGTGTTAGCTTTCTTATATTAACAATGATATAGATGTGGGTATGTCCTCCTTCCGTCCCATAGTAAACGCACGTCTCACTTCATAGGGAGTCAAACTTAAAGCTTGCCCAAATAAATATATAAAGAATACCCTAATATTTATGATATACAATAAGTATCATTAGATTGAGCATGTAATATATTTTTATAATAAACTTGTTTAGAGATATAAGTATTGATGTTATTTTATATATTCTTTGTCAAACTTAAAAAAGGTTTGACTTCTCGGGAAGTGATATTTGTATTTTAAGGCGGAGGGAGTATAGTAGGTATATATAAGAGTACTTTGTAATACTTTTTCGCAATGGCATACTCCCCTCTCCTGAAATATAGCGCATTCTGACTATTCTCAGATAAAATAAGAGAGAGTGTGAAAGCTCTAGTTTGGTTTTGGATAATTGATGAAATCCAAGGTACTAACCTTTGGCTCTAAGTAAATATGAGATAGGTTAGTACACACCAAGTCATGGAGCAAAGATGAAGTCCATTGTGACGTCGGTGGACATGTGATGATGGTGATCAAGCTCCAAACATGAAAAAGAATAAAGAGAAAAACAAAATGGCTCAAGGCAAAGTTATATTTGATAGGAGCATTTTGTTTTGCCACTCAAGACACCAAGTGGGTGTGAGTGGATTTAGGATAGATAGCCATACTATTAAGAGGGGTGAAACTCGTCATAAAATACGGTTATCAAAATGCCACTAGATGTTTTAATTCATTCCACATCCATTTAGATTAATTCTAGTGAGTGCTAACACCCTTGAAAATGCTTTGTGAAAATGCTAACACATGTGCATAATGGTGTTACACTTGGTGGTTTGCACTTGGGAGCAAGGGTGGAGAACTTGGAGAAGACGAGCTATTTTAAGTGACCGGACCCTGCCCAGCGCGTCCGGTCAGTACTCCAGAGGTGGCACAGCTTTTGGTCTATGATCGGACCATGATGGTTTGGAGGATTGGACTCTACGAAACATTGTTCCTGGGTTCGGTCACGCTGTTGTGGCATGGGCGCGCGGCTCTGGTGTGGACCGAACTATGGCCGAGTCCGGTCACCACGGAGCGTATGCGTCCGATCGTGAAAAAATGGCTCTGGATACTTACTGGACTCGACCGGACTCTGCTCATGGGTGAGTCTGATCGATCTTCTGTGGGTCTGGTCGTTGGCTCTAGGGGCGCGGGCATGCGTGGACCAGACGCGGGGCGCTAGGTCTGGTCGTCCTTCGTCGAGTCCAATCATCACTTAACGCACGTGTGCGAGGGAAGTTGATCGCTGGGATCTCATGGTCATGGTTGAAAGCGGGGGACATGTGGCACACATCTAGCGAGCGGACGCTAGACCAACGGGTCTGGTCGTCCTGACCAGTGGGTCCGATCACCCTAAAATCTGTGCAGTGATGGGGCCAATGGCTTTAGTCCTCTATAAATAGCGATTGGCTGGCTTGGACTCACACTCTTGGCCATTTCTATGAGAATATACCATAGTGAGCCTAGCCATTCCTCTATAAGTCATCTTGCTTGATTGATTCATCATTTGGTAAAATTGGAGAGCATCCATGTGCATTGATTTGAGAGATTGCATCTAAAGGCACTTGATTATGTTTCACTGCGGATTTCTCTTGTTACTCTTGGTGGTTACCGCCTCCTAGACGGCTTGGTGCAGCGAGGATCATTGAGTGGATGGTGGTGTTTGTCTCTGGCTCCGACCGGTGGATTGCGAGGGGTTCTTATGCCTTTTCCGTTGGAGATCACGACACTTGTACAGAAAAGATTTTTAGAGCCGGTTAAAATCAGTTTTCAGATGCGGTTTAAAAAACCACTACAATGCCACCGAATGTAAAAAATCGATTTTCAGAGGTGGTTCTCTTTAGACAACCACCCCTAAAATGGATTTTCAGACGTGGCCCTAAAAATAATTTTTAGAATTTTTTTTAAAATCATATAGAGTTTAATAAAAATAAGAAAAAAAAAATTAGTGTTGCTAGAGGCCTAGAGGGCCAACCAGCCTCGTGACCTCTCGCTCTGTACTATTCATCCCCTACCACTACATCACACAGTCACTTGTGTTGAGATATACAATTCTATCCATTTGTACTAATACGTATGGATCTTGTAATCAATATTCGTACTATTAAACCACCTTAAATGGGAAAATTTTTAACTACAAAGTTTTAGATCTCTTCAAGCACTACAGCTTTCATATAGAACATTTCTCAATCCAAGGTCATTTCAAAAATTCAAAAAATTGAAATTAAAAATCTGAGACTTAAGTTATATATTTAAAACCCTAAATGATCTCAAACAAAAAGTTTATCAACTACAAAGTTTTAAATCTTGTCGTGCTCTACAATTTTGATATAAATTTTGTCTTCATCCGACTTCATTTAAAAAATATATGAATTTATTTGTGCTGCAACTATTTTTTAGAATGGTTGACTTAGTCAACCGCCTCTGAAAATCTGAAAATCAATTTTCAGAGGCGGTTGTCTTAAGAGAACCGCTTCTGAAAATCACTCATTTTCAGAGATGGATGACATAAGCAACCGTCCTGTTCTCTTAACGGAACCACCCCTGAAAATAGATTTTCAGCGATGGTCACGGAGCTACAGTGCTCCTTGGCGACATTAGAGGCGGCGTGCTAGTTTAACCGCCTCTAATAGAAAAGGGAGGCATTTTTTAAAATCTTTTTTGTACTAGTGCGAAAGATAACTCTAGTGGATTGCTCGTAGCTTATAGATCCCCATCTTGTGTTGGTTGTGCGGCACCCGGTTGCAGGTTAGACATGTGATGCTTATTAGCACGTGAACCTCCAAGTGGGTGAATTGCTACAACAGGGACGTAGCTTGCCGGCAGGCAAGTGAACATCGGAAGAAAAATCTTGTGTCATCTTATCTCCGAGGATTTCATTGGTATTCATTGTGATTGATCTCTTCCTGGCTCAGTATATCCATCCCTTGCACTTGTATTTACTTTCCTATATACTTGTGTAGTGCTAGTTGTAGCTAGTGAGTAGATGAAAGCTCTAGTTTGGTTTTGGTGAATTGATGAAACCCTAAGTGCTAACCTAGTTTATCAAGTGATCATGACATAGGTAGCACATTCTAAGTGGTGAAGCAAATGAAGATCATGACATGATGATGGTGATGCCATGGTGATGATCAAGTGTTTGGACTTAAAAAGAAGAAAGAGAAAAACAAAAGGCTCAAGGCAAAGGTATAAATGGCAGGAGCTATTTTGTTTTTGTGATCAAGACACTTAGAGAGTGTGATCATATTTAGGTTCGATAGCCATACTATTAAGAGGGGTGAAACTCGTATCGGAATGCGGTTATCAAAGTGCCACTAGATGCTCTAACTCATTGCATATGCATTTAGGATCTAGTGGAGTGCTAACACCCTTGAAAATGTTTGCGAAAATATTCTAACACATGTGCACAAGGTGATACACTTGGTGGTTGGCACATTTGAGCAAAGGTTAGGAACTTCACCAGCGCAGTGTTCGCCCGTAGAGTGTGGACAGTCCGACGGTGCCACCGGCGCCCTAGACAGAAAATATGGAAGTCACTGTAAGTGACCGGACGCTGGTCTCTGAAGGACCGGCGCGTCCGGTCAGTAGCAGCAGAAAAAGTGCAACGTCGGTCATCGACCGGACGCTGGCGCTGAAACGACCAGATGCTGGCTAGCTGCATCCAGTCACACTGACATGGTCACGCACAGAGGAGTCGCCGAGTGACCGAACGCTGGGTGTGTTCGGTCGAGCATGACCAGACGCGTCCGGTCGAAGAAATTCAATTCTAGAACCTTACTGAAAACGACCGGACGCTGGAGGCTCAGCGTCCGGTCACTTATGCCGCAGCGTTCGGTCGACTGTTGACCGTTGAGATTGGGCGAACAATATTCAAAGAGAGGGGACACGTGGTGTGTATCACGTGACTGGACGCTGAGGGCCAGCGTCCGGTCGATCCGACTGGAGCGTCCGATCACCCCGAGTTGCGCCCAGTGAAGGGGTATAACGGCTCTATTTCGTGGGGGCTTCTATTTAAGCCCCATAGCCGGCTCAAGCTCACTCTCTTGGCCATTTGCATTGACATAGCAACCTTGTGAGCTTAGCCAAAGCCCTCCCACTCATCTCCATCATTGATTCATCATCTTTGTGAGATTGGGAGAGAATCCAAGTGCATTGCTTGAGTGTTTGCATCTAGAGGCACTTGGTGTTCGTGTTTCGCTGCGGGATTCACTTGTTACTCTTGGTGGTTGCCGCCACCTAGACGGCTTAGAGCAGCGAGGATCGTCGAGCGGAGAGTGGTGATTGTCTCCGGCTCCGATCGTAGTGATTGTGAGGGGTTCTTGACCTTTCCCCGGCGGAGAGCCAAAAGGTACTCTAGTGGATTGCTCGTGGCTTGTGTGATCCTCAGCTTGTGTTGGTTGTGCGGCACCCTATTGAGGGTTTGGCGTGTGATGCCAATTAGCTCGTGAACCTCCAAGTGAGTGAATCGCCACAACGAGGAGTAGCTTGCCGGCAAGCAAGTGAACCTCGGTAAAAATCATTGTGTTCATCATTTGATTCTGAGGTGATTGGTCTTCATTGGTATTTATTCTTGTGATTGATTGGCTCCTTCCTCGACACGGCAGTATTAACAAATTGCTCACTCTCTTTACGTTACCGCAAACTAGTTGTCAAGCTCTTTAGTGTAGCTAGTTGTGAGAGCTTGTTAGTTTGGTTAGTGTGGCTCTTTAGTTAGCTTTTGAGAGCACACTAACTTAGTGTAGTGTCATAGCTTTTGTGTGGATAGAAACTACATAAACTAGAATTGTGGTAGGTGGCTTGCATTTTTAATAGGCTAGCGCAACACTTGCTTCACCTCATAATTGTCTAACCGGTTTGTTAAGTGTTGTTGTAGAAAATTTTAATAGGCTATTCACCCCCTCTAGCCTTTAGGACCTTTCAGTAGAGTAGCATAATTAGTTGTAATTACTCTTGCTAGGTTGCTCTCTAGTGGTAGAATTAGTGATATAGCCATTTAGTGTTTTTAGAGATCATAGCACACTAGACTCGTGGATAGGTGGCTTGTAACTTTTGTAGTGCTAGCGCAAGACTCGCTTCGTCATTTAGTTGTCTAACCATTTGTCTAAGTGTTATTATAGAAAATTTTTATAGGCTATTCACCCTCTAGCCATTTAGAACCTTTCAGAGTGCAATAGACATATGCACTCTTCACTTAACTTTCTAATTTATTGAAATCGATTTTATTCCCCATGATTAAGGGATGGACTCTCAGTTCCCTTAAACAAAAATATGGCAAGTACTGAATTAAGTATTTCTATTGAGTAAACCTTATCTTTTTTTCTCTGAGTCCCTTATATTTTAGGATAAATTTTAAATGTCAGAATGCGCTATATTATATAGGAGAGAGTATGTAGACAATTTAGATGCAACTTTTATGGGTTAGTTTAGGTTATTTAATAATGGCAAAGGTGGATAAACTTAGGAGGGTAGTTTAGACTATTTTTCATGATGGCATGGGTGTCAATTTACATGAATATTTAGTGGCTAGATTAGGTTATTTTCATAACGACGCGAGCAAGTAATTTCAATATATAGATTTAGGAGCTACTTAAGACATCTCATAATGCATGGAAGAGATGGGCATTCTTTTTATAATATAGGTCCAATGGCTTTGTTGTCAACCATAACTAGAGTCTGCCAAATTGTTGGCAAGTTTATGTTTTGTTTAGATTATATGATTTATCTATTTTTCATTTTTTCTAGCATCTATTGTGAAAATTAACATGCAGGCTGTAATAGAATCTCTTACCAGTAATAAAACGATTGGATACCCGAGTTTGAGAATTCAGCTAGGCACCCCACGGGTGTACAAGTTTTATTAAAAATAATCTAACTTACTAACCTAGCTCAGTTCGTCGGTCATCTTTTGTTGATAAAGACATCATCTCGCTCTGTTTGAGAATTCAACTAGCTATAAATCTAGAGACACGTCAATTTGACTCCACGGATGTAAAAGTTTGACTCCAATAAAATTACCCGCTCTATTTCACAACATATGTCCATTGGATCGGTGGAAACCATTTCATATAGAAACGGTTATATAATATGAAAGTATTTTTCATGATGAATCTGGAGCAATATGTTATAAATGTTTATATATTTTTTTAATATAATAGATAGATTAAGTTAAGTTAGAGGCTAGAATCCTAATAAAACAATAAATATTTAGAACCGATGGGAGTAATAATTAAGATGAGACAACCCACAAAAACCACGTGTAACGGAAGAAAATAGTGAGTAGAGCCGACACTACCAAAGCTCTACCTGCTTGATATATATAGGTGCGGTGGCGAGAGATGACTGCACTCGTCGACGTACTTATATGCAACACATCTGACTTTTATAAAAATATTATATTAATATTTATAATATGTAAATATTATTAAATTTAGTGAAATATATATTTCACTATAAATATATTAGCGACATAAATTTTTGTAATATCTTTTTATAAATCTAGTCCAACTTTACCGAAATTGACTTATAAAAAATCCAAGATGTGTACTAAACAAATGTGCGTTGTGCCATTTCCAAGGAACCGATTAGATGATCACGTGTACTCCATCCCTAGGCATTAGGGATGAAAACGGATCGGATACGGACGGATATCACCGATATTACATTTGTTTTCATATTTTTGTCCGGATTCGGATTCGAATACGGATAGTGTCAACTATGTCGGATAGGATACGATTGGATATCGACATCATAAATATATGATTTGAGTATTCGGATACGGATACGGTATCGGATGTTGGATATCCGGACTCCGATACGGACAGATCTCAACCCCTCTAAACGGATTCGGTTTCGAATATGGTCGAAAAATATCCGTACCGTTTTCATCCCTACTGGGCATGCATGCTCCTTAGGAGAAGAAAGTCAAGTAAACAAGACAAGAAAATGAATCTTCTAGTATTTCGCAGAAAAAATTAAACTTTCTAGTACATTTACACTATCGGTTCCAAAATAAAGGTGCATCCTGCTTTTTTGTCTTTTTAAAGTTTAACCAGATATATAGAAGTTATAAATATTGAAGGAACGAAAATGACGATTAGAGAGAGATGAATGGGAACCGTATATTTCTTTTGAAAGTTTCGACCGCTGTCCCAAAATCATCTCCAAACCCAAGATGCAAGAACCGTGATGCCCTCTGGCCAAACTAGCTAGTGGCTGGATGGGTTTTCTAGAGACACAACGGACACCACACAGAAGACAGAACGAGAAACGGAACTCAATCACGCAAGACACGGACGAAACAGCATGCGCACTGGGTCGTCGGACCCGAAATTCCAGCGTCGGACAGGAAATTTCAGGGACCACGACTTAGAGAGCACCGGTTGCTACGGTGCAGGGTTACAACACCGGTTAGCACCGGTGCCCTTCACGTCCGGTGGAAAAACCGGTGAACCGGTTGCAATAGTGAGAAACGAAAACGAAACCGCGTTCGAGGGGTCTACACTCGCGCAGAGAAACGAACACCGGTCACCACCTGACTTGAAACCGGAACGGGCGACTGGTGCAAGAAACGGCTGCGGCTGCTGGACAGGGACTGCCAACGGGACACAAATATCCCATACCGAACTGCATCGTTTTCTACATTTAATCTGATCAAATTCGTATTTTTGGACAAATTCAAATTTGGTTCGAAATTCGGAACATCAAATTTTAAATTGGAACGAAAAACGGTTTTGACATTTTTTCGACCATTTTTAACTTTTCTACTTTTAATTCAGAATATCTTGAATTCGAAATTCGGTTTAAACCAAATTTGACCCACTAAAAGTCTAGCCTTAGAAAATTGTATCTTTTTCATACTATCTCGGATGAATATGATTTTTATATGAAAATTGTAGCTCTCGACGAGATCTACAACTTTCTAGATTTTAGTTTTTTCATTTGAGGTCTTTAAGATGTTCAAAAAATTAAACAATGTTTCAGCGGTATATTAATCGCGTACTCGCACTTGTTGCGTTAGAAAAACCATATATTTCTTACATGGTGTCGAATGGAGAAACTTTTTAAGAAAGTTGTTGGACTTATTAATTGTTATGCACTTGATCCTACGGGTCAATATTTCATATTGATTTTTCGTATACCGACCGTGTTCGAGATAATTCTGCTCGAATTAGTTTGTTTTCGAAATTCTCGATATTCCGTAAGTTCATGTTCGTTTTTATGTCCGGCTTGAAAGCTTTCGCTTTTGCTTTCGTTTTCGTATTCAAATATAGAAGTAGGAAACAGTTAAGAGGTTTTCCGACCGTTTTCGTCACTAGCGGGATGCAGCGAGCTCCGGGTGACACCGGTGCTGGTGACCGGTGCTCTCAAGATGGTAACCGGTGCACCACGGACCAAACCGAAAAGATGGAACTCAAATCAAAACTCGCTCAAAACGAAAAAGGATTGCAACCAAATCTTGCAGAGGTGTGATTCAAGATGAATCCCGTGGAATCATCGCCTGGAACAGAGCCAAACTCCGCGAATTGCATGAAATTGGTGCAAGAACGGGGTTTCTTCCCAAAACCGAAAAACGGATTGATCTATGAGCTCGTCCAAAATTGGATCGATTCACTTAAGAAATAGGTGATAGGTCGAGATGTTGGGCTAGAGGTGGAGTAAATAGTCATTTCTAAAATTTAAATGCACCGGCTAACTGAAACAAATATGAAATTAAAACTATCGATCAATCCAAAGCTAAACCCCTCTATCTAAATTCACGAGCACCTTACCAAAATTCTAATATGAGCAAGTAGCAGCTAAGGTGCTGGGCCAGAGAACGGATGGCGGGAGTTTAATGGAGACGAACAAATCAACAACAGGAATATAGCGGTGATGTGGTTGGCTATGTGTACAGATATGGTATATACAACAATAAGGAATAACTCGGATCTTCTATAAGGTGCTATTGTGATAGACAGAGGTGTATAGTCTTGGCTAGACTGATTAGTTTAATTTCGTATTTGTTTCGATTAGTCGTAGCGATTAAGTTTTAGAAAGGACTGTTTACTCTATTCCTCTAGTCTGTCATCTCGACCCAACAGTCAGGAGCCACTTTAGCTTGACCAAGCCCCGGGCGTGGGTGACCTGAACGAGGACTTAGCTTCTTGGCTTGTTTCGCAGGCGTTTAGGCCCGTTTCACGTAGTGAGCCTTGCAAGGCCCACCAAGCCATTCTCTAATGGCTCGAAGGGTACGCGGGAGCGTGTGTGTAGCCCTCGAGACGCAAGCTCATTAGAAGAATAGTCATAGGGCTAATTAGACTGACAGGGCGCTAATTCGTGGGTTTAATTAAGCGACCCCTATGTTTGACACTCAACAGATCCCCCAGCTAATTGTGTAGCTAGTATCCCGCTTACCATCCGACTAATAATTAGTCATTAGCGAGTTCCCTCCAGCTAACACATTTAGGGCCTGCTTGATCACTATTGGATTATACATATGATTATTATAATAGATTATGAACTATAATAATTGGAGCTTAATATTCCTAGATTATTGTGTTGAATTATTCTTACACCATATGTGAAAAAAAACCTATAATAACCAAAAAAATCTAGTTCGAGATAGATTATAGGATTATTGTAATATGGTGTTTCGATTATAATAACCCACCTCATAATCTAGCCTATTTAGATGACAATTTGATCATTTTAGCAGATTATTACTGTTATACTGGATCTAAACATATCTTTGATAGTTAGCTGAAAGGATATAAATAGGGCCGAAGAGGTGTTGGAGGTTGCTGATTGTTTCCTCTTAAGGCGTGACCCAAACTTCGTCAGCTGGTGATGGCACAAAAGAAAGTTGTTCCGCATGCATGCATGGCATCACTTGTGCCACCGTACCGACAATGTATTTGGAACTGGAGAAGGGGGTAGTCTCACAATTGTACGTACTAGCCAATCGAAATCAGAAAACTTTTCATAAAGATTGAGATTTGGTACGTGACACTGGTTATTTTGTGGCCGTCTGACGCTCGAATTTCTGGCCGTTGGATGTGGCACGTGTCGCTTGCATCTTGCCCACCCAGCTGCATCGCCCGGCCCCTTTCATTCCTTCCCACCCCGCATCTCGATCGCCCTCGTCTCGCCCCACCGGTCACCGTGTGGTACGGTCCTCCTCTACATGTTCAGCCGCCTCCTACTCGCTGTGTGCCCGGCCTCGCTCCACCTCTGGTCCGTCGCCAACACCGGATTTGCCTCGCCTGCTCCGACCGCTCTCCGGAGTCCCTCGCCGTCCACGGCCACAACGCGCATGCCGTGTGGAGCTCCGACGCCAAGACCGTTGCCGTCCTGGTCAGCCCACTCCGCACTCCCCCTCCCCGCTGGATCCTCCACCCGTCGCTCCTGCTCAACCCGCCGTGGCGCCTGGCCGGAGATCCAGCCGCCGGGAGCACAGAGGTCATCCGATTGCTCCCACTTACTGGATCCGACGCACTGTGATCTGCATATTTGTCTCTGTGATATTTGTCTTATGAAAAAATTGATTATCTCCTGAACAATCTGCCATTTGTCTCTGTGATCTGCATTCCATAGGAAAAAAAATGTGAAACATGTCTTTCTGATCTGCTTCCAGGTTGCCATCCCCTATTAGTGTGTTCTTCTTTTTCTTGCTTTACTTTCAGAAGAACTGCTAAAAATGATTCTAGTTACAGTGCCTTGTTATTAGATTTACACTCATTTCTTCATTGTAATTTAGTGTAAAGACTGATGTAATTTGGGGTTGGAAATCGAGTGCCACGAGCCAGCCAGAACACCCGAAAGCTACCTAGACAGATTCTAAAGATTTCGTTGACGCACACTACACCACAACCTTAAAACAGCGACTGCTTTGTAGATGATAAAAGGCCTGTACAGCGACGGACAGTCAACTGCTAGATCGTTACAGCGACAGACCCCTGCTATTGCTACAAAAGCGTCGCTATAAGTAAATAGCAACGGACATGATCTTTATCGACCTATAGTTCAACGGTCCTACTTTTAGCGACCGACAACATGTTAGAGCTTTTAGCGACCGATAGTCCATCGCAATAAAGAACTTTTAGCGACTAACAGATCATAAGCTATCCCCACTCGTCCCCTGTGGGTGTTTAGTTTTAGGTTCATCAAGTTTTAAGTTCCACTAATTATTATCCTTAAGTTCTTCAGTGTCACAGAGTTCATATAATAACAAGATAACCATTTATCTTAATTCAACATTAATTATTTCGCAATAACCGAGCTCATATTTAGGGTACTAATTAAGCAAGTTATTTATTTATAAATAGGTAAGCAAGATGGTAGAGGGAGAGGGGAGCTAGGAGTTGCCTTCCCTGTTGACTTCATCCGGCACAATCTCGTAGTCAGGGTCTTCGCTTTCTCGGTAGTCACCGTCGTCTATCGGCATAGCTATCGAATAAGACTACCGCCAACGCAAAAGAAAAGGGGAAAAGCAAACATAGAACAATATGGTGGACGGGGCTCGGGAGACCACGCCACAACCGGTGGTGGCCTTGCCGGCGTCAGCGGGTGCCCAAGGTGACGGTGGCGGCTCGCCGGACTGTCCATGGCGGCGCTGTGCAGCGGATGCATCCCTAGTGGCCTTATCTAGCCTAACTAACTACGTGTGAGTATTCGTGGGTGAGTGGTGAGTGCAACGGGGTACTCTAGTGCTCGACCGAGCCTTGCTGTCAGCTATCCGGCAGGTATGGCGGCTCAGCGGGGCACGGTGGCAGCGTGACATAGGGGCTCAAACAACTAACCCGCTAAAGCAAAAGGATGAGGAGGAGTTCAAGGACTCACCTACTAACCCAATCGACCAATGGCACAGCTGAGGAGGAAGGAGGCTTCAATGGCGCCGGCGGCTCCCGATTTTGGGGAAACCAAAGTAGAGCAAGGAGGAGAGGAGGAAAGGGAAAAAGGAGGGGGAGTGGAGTGTTCCAGCTCGAGGCAGAGCTGGCGGTGGAGAGCG
Organism: Miscanthus floridulus; assembly: GCF_019320115.1. Classification (NCBI taxonomy): domain Eukaryota; kingdom Viridiplantae; phylum Streptophyta; class Magnoliopsida; order Poales; family Poaceae; genus Miscanthus; species Miscanthus floridulus. The sequence goes on along the minus strand of NC_089587.1, from coordinate 167,170,871 downwards.
TGAGGTCGGAGCGGCAAGGGTCGGGCCTATTTATAGGCCAGCCAGGTCAGTTCCCGCGGTGAGATATTTTCTCACCCGCCGAGCTCACCCGGTGAAAAGCACACGTGCCTGATGCCTTAGGTTGGTTCGCCACAGTGCGGGCTTCCCCACGCGTGCAGTCGAGAAAGCTCGGGCTCATCCATGGCGGTACGGCGAGGTGGGCTTGCCGCCGCGTGTCAGGGGAGGAGTAGTGAGGGAGGAGGGAGGAAAGTGGAGAGGTGGAGTGGGGTCATGAAAAGATCTCGCGAGGGCGTCCCGGTGTCCATAACTTCGCTGGGGCGAGGCGATGGCGGCGGGGCTAGGCCGCTCGGGCGACAACGTGGTATTTGCATCGCTGGCCCAAGGTAGACGATGGACCTGATAGCCGGATCCCACGTGCCGGTGAGAGAGAGGCGGAGAGAGGAGGTAGGCGCGAGCGTGGGCTGGGGCGCGGTAATGGGACGGCCCAGTGCGGGGAGGGAGAGAAGAGAGGAGGAGGTGGAGTGGGCTGCCGTGGACCGAGGGGAGGAAACGAGCCCAGTGCTCATTTTCTTATTTCCTTTCCTTTTTCTTTTTCCTAGATTTCCTATACTTAGTTTGAATGCAATTTGAATTTGAATTTAAATATGAAAGCATGCAAGAGGTACCACCATATGTTCAAGCAAACAAGCAAACACTCAAACATACTATTCTACACCTAAAGTTTTATTTCTAGGTTGGCCTATTATATATTACTTACTAAGTTATTTAACTATGTGATTAAGTTATTATGCAAAGTTTTAAAAAGTTTAAATTTTTAGTGGTTTTTAAACTAGGTCAAAATTTTAGGGTGTTACAATGGTTGATGCCGGGTTGCGCTAGATGGTATCTTTGGTTGCAGGGGGACATTACGAGTCTTCGTGCGATACCCTCCTGCAACCTCTGCCACTGACTGCTTGTTGTCGGACTGTGGTCATACAACGCCCCATGGATGTTGTATAACACCATGTGGCAGATGCGTACAACCTCTCCGTGGCCTTCGTCGAGCTGCGCGAGCTGCTGTAATTACGAGTCTTTGCACGGTATCTTTTGTTCTCTCGTTTATAAGGAAACTCCGGCCTCCATGGCTCGCTCGCCTTGCTCTATAGTGTAGTGGTTCTTGGTTGCCTTGACTTCCCCCCTAGCGCTCCTCTAGAGTTAGGGACATGGTCATGCACTGACTGAGGCTAGTGCTAGGGGAGGGCACTGGGTTTTATAGTCTACTACTTGTATGATTTAATAAATCTTGGTGGTTGGCCAAGGTTTATTACTTAGATATGTTTTAAGGCCATATGATTTTGACGGATTCCTTTGTACTTGACATATCTTTGATTCTTTAATTTTGTTGTACTTCATTCATTATCCCTGATTGCTACCTGGTGCGTGATATGGATAGGGCTTCGCCAGGTATTCTTTCCTCCCGATGCCTACGATGAAGGTTGGTCTTTTCGGGTTTTGTGGCCTTTTGGCCGTTTTTGACAAATCCTTGATGCCCTATTGTGGACAGGGCTTTGTCAAGGGCGCAAGCTGATTCAGCCACGAAGGTCATTCCATGCTTTAGAGCCTTCAGCTAAAACAGTGGAAGGTCCTCTTTGCCGTGATGTGTTGTTGTCGAATGTTGTGGCTTCGTTGCTAGCCACTTTCGACCTTCGATTTGCATAGTGTTCTTGGAGGAATTCCTCTTTATATTTTAGAGGGTTTTACATGGGTCTTTGTGAGGAAAAGAGTACAGGCCCTTTTTCAGGAAATTTGAAGAAAATGCAAGAGCTACGAAAATAAAAGTGAGGTGACCTTCGCTTATAGTTTCACGGAGGCCACCCCTTTACAGTTATATATAGAGCCTACACAAATTGTCGATGTTCCAGGTGTGAGTTGTTGTTTTACCTTCGCCATCTGTCAGGTAAAATGATCCCGGTCTTCTGGCGGCCTTCGTTGTGTACGGGCCTTCCCATTTGGGTTGGAGCTTTCCTTTGTTGGCCGTGTTGGGCTTCCTTCTTAGGACTAGGTCTCCATCCTGAATTAGCTTTCTGACTACTTGGCTATCTCTCCACTTCCTGGTTTGTTCTTGGTATTTAGCAATATTTTTCCACCGCTTTCTAATCTTGTGCCTTCATCTGCTGCCAAAGCATGTTTCATCACTCGGAGGCTCTGGTGCTTGATCTCTTTGGGTAACATCGCCTCTTCGCCGTACAGAAGCTTGAATGGCATAAAGCCTGTCGTTCTAGACACCATGGTGTTATGAGACCACACCTTCGGCAGTTCTTCTATCCATTTGCCTTTGTGGAGGTTGAATAAGGTTTTTAAAATTGCCGAGAATACTATTCTATTAGCTCTTTCCACCGCTCCATTTAATTCTGGATGATAGATTGATGCGAAGGCTATCTTTGCGCCTATGGTTTGGTAGAATTCTTTGAATTTGTTCGAGTCAAACTGTTTCCCGTTGTCCACTGTTAAGGTTCTCTGTACTCCAAACCTACATATTATGTTCTGCCAAAAGAACTTTTTCACTGTTTCTGAATTGATTGTTGCTAGTGGCTTGGCTTCAATCCATCTTGTGAAGTACTCAATTGCTACTACTATGAATTTGTTCCCTTCTTGCGAAGGTGGTAGTGGACGGACAAGGTCCATGCCCCGTCTTTGCAATGGCAAAGTGGGTGGGATGAGCTGTACTGTAGCTGAAGGCTTTGACTGATGTGGGGATGTGCTCTAGCATGCTTCACATGTCTTAACAATTTGCTCTGCATCTTTGATGTGCGTAGGCCAATAGAATCCCTTCCTTATTGCCTTCGTAGACAATGCCCATGGACCAATGTGAGAGTCGCATGTCCCTGAATGGATTTCTTGGGGGAGCTCTCTGCCTTCACTTTGAGTTTTACACTTGAGTAATGGTTGGACTACATCTTTTTTGTATAGGATGCCATCTATGAGCGTGTAACTTCTTGCTCTGGCTGCCATTCTTACTGTATTTGCTTCATCTTCTGAATGATGAACATTGTTCAAGTAATCTGTAATCAATTGTCTCCAATCTTCAGACTCAGTGACTAGGATTGTTTTGAATGCCTTTGCAGTTGCTTGTGTTGCTGGTGCTTGTAATATTTGGTAGAAAACTCCCTCTAGAATGGGCAAGTTGTTTATTGCTGCCTTCGCCAGTTCATCTGCCTCTGCATTTTTTGCTCTTGGTATATATTTCAGGGTGAATCCCTCGACCCTCCGCTCAAGTGCCCTTACTGTGGCCAGGTATTTGACCAGCTCTGGTTCTCTTACCACATATTTGTTTTTGACTTGTCCAGCCACAACTTGGGAGTCTATTTTGCGCCGAGTGTCTTCGCCTTGTTGAGGCCCAGTATGAGGCCTTCATATTATGATATATTGTTTGTTGCTTTAAACACTAGTTTGGCTGCATATTTGGAATAGAGGCCTGATGGTGCTATTAGCACGATAGAGGCTCCTGCTCTGTGGTGTCCCCAAGCCCCATCTGTATAGAGTGTATAGACTTGAGCTTGAGTTGGTTGACTTTGATGCACCAAAGGTGTCCAATCTGCCATGAAATCTGCTAAGGCATGTGATTTTATTGCTGTTCTTAGGACATAGTTGAGGTCAAACTGGGACAGCTCTGTCGCCCATTTCCCTATTCTTCTGTAGGCCTCTTTGTTGTTGAATATGTCCCCGAGCGGCTACGACGATGGCACTGTGATCCCGTGTGCTTGGAAGTAATGCTTCAACTTTCTTGATGAGATCAAGACAGTGTAAGCTATCTTTTTGATTTATGTGTAGTTCAGCTTTGCTCCTGATAATGCTTTTGAGATGTAGTAGATGGGCTGCTGAATGACTTTGGATTCTTCTTTTTTTCTTGGACGAGTACTCCACTAACTGCGTGGTCGAAGGCTACAACATACAATAGTAATGGTGCCTCTGGATTTGGTACTGTAACTAGTAGTTTGGTAGCCATGTAGCTTTTGAGCTGCTGGAAAGCCTTCAACTGTTCTGGCCCCCATTCTACTTTGTCTCCACCTCTCAGGGCCTTGAAAAATGGGAGACTACGCTCTGCTGATTTTGAGATGAATCTGCTTAGTGTTGCTATTATTCCTATGAGCTTTTAGACTTCGTCTTCTCCGGATTTGCTCTTGTGCCTTCGGGTCCTATGATATACCTGAGCATTTTACCCCGACTTACACCGAAGACACTTTTCTGGGTTTAGCTTGAGTCCAGCTTCTCTGAGATTGGTGAAGGTTTCTTTGGGATCTGCAATGTGATCCTCTTCATTCTTGCTCATCACCACAATGTCATCGACATAAACTATGATGTTTTTATGCAGTTGGGGGCCAAGAACTGCTTTTGTCATTCTAGCGAAGGTTGAGCCTACATTCTTGAGTCCTTCGGGCATTCTGGTGTAACAATATGTTCCAAAACGGGTAGTGAAGCTTGTCTTTTCTTCATCTTCCTTGTTGAGCTAGATCTGGTGATATCCTAAGAAACAATCGAGGAGTGAAAATCGCTTGCAGCCGACTGCCTTATCGATGGAGGTATCTATTCTAGGTAGAGGGGACGAATCTTTCTTGTAGGCCTTGTTTAGATCTATGAAATCTATGCACATCCTCATCTTTCCATTTTTCTTTGGCACCAGCACTACATTTGCTAGCCACTCTGAGTACTTAACTTCTCTGATGTCATTAGCATCTAACAGCCTCTGCACCTCAGCTTTCGCTGCTAATATTCTATCTTTCGACATTTTCCTTTGTCGCTGCTTTCTTGGCTTTATTTTGGGATTGATGTCAAGGGAATATTGTATGATATCTTTGCTGACTCCTTTCAAGTTTGAGGCTGACCAGGCGAAGACGTCTTTATTTTTTGCTAGGGTTTCTACAAGCTCTGCCTCTTCATCTTTGGAAAGATTGCCTCCGATAATGACTTTCATGTTCGGTACTGCATCTTCTAATGGGACTGACTTTGTTTCTTCCTGATCCTTAACATGTGTTTTACCCTTTGGCATATCTAGAGGCTCTAGAGCGTTGCTCTTGGCTGACTCAATAGAGTTCATGTTTCGCTGTGATTTGTAGATGGCTCTTTCTATGTTCCTTGCCTCCTTCTGACTGCCGTGGACTGTGATGATGTCATGTAGCGCTGGCAATTTCATACATAAGCAATCCATAAGGATAGCTGCATTGAACTTGTTTGCAAACCCTCTACCGAAGATAGCGTTGTATGGGTAGTAGAGGTCTACTACATCGAAGGATACATATTCTGTCCTTGCATTCTCTTGGCCTCTGAAGGACACTGGCAGGGATATTTTTCTAGGGCATCAATTTTCTTTCCTCCGAACCCGATTAGTGGGGAGTCCGAAGGGTGCAACTGATTTTTGCTTAACTTCATTTGGTCGAAGGCATTAACAAAAATGATGTCCGCTAAGCTTCCCTAGTCTATCAGAACCCTGTTAATTTCCTAGCATGCTATATTGGACTTGATGACCATAGTGTCGGTGTGGGGATAACTCTCTAGTTTGAGGTCTTGTTCTGAGAATGTGATGGGTGTCTTCGACCAGTCTACACAGCGTACTAGGCCTAGGATGGCTATGTTGTTGACAAGCCTGAGATGATCTTTCTTCTGCTTCTTTGTCTAGAACTCCATTGAAGAGCCTCCGGCTATTGGTAGTATCATGCCAACAGTGGGCAATGGTGTATGTGGATTGAACTGGTTTTCCTGGTTGGGCTCATTTTTAGGCATAGCTAGTTGCTTTTGGGGTGGTGGTGGAGGTAATGCCTCAAGAAGTTTGTTGTGAAATTGAGTTGTCTGGTTTGTCTCTATGAATGTTATGTGCGGAGGTCTTGGGTTTATATAGGTGAGGTTGGCTTCTGTTCGCTGGTTATTAACCTGCCCCTACTGCTGGGTACTTGGCTGCCATGTGGGTAAGAAATTGGGGTAGTATGCGGCTGCTAAGGTGGAAGGATGGATTTGATTGGAGTTAAGGCTTGGGTAGATTGGGCAGTATGGCTGTTGAGGTGGTGCAGTGAATGTGTGGTTGACTTCTCTTGCGGGTTGTTGTGATGGAGGTTGAGGGTTTGCCCTATTTTTTATCCTCTCTTTAGTTTCCTTCATATCTAGGCAATCACTGGTGGTGTGCCCTTTGTTCTCTCCATGAAACAAACAATACTGCCTTCATTGTTTTGGTTCCTAGTTTTTGTTCTAGTTCTTCCCTTGACTATGTTTTTTTCTTCGTATTGCTTGTGGTGCTTTGTTTGGGCCTACCTCCGACATCTACTACCGTTGCTGGCAGTTCCCTTGCTGCTCTATATTAAAAACTTGCTGATCTGGCGGTTGCTGAGGTTGTGACTAGCCTTAGCTTCTATTGCCCCTTTGTGCATTTATGTTGTTCCCTTGGTACTGTTTGTTCTGATTTTGCTCCTCTAGCCTTCTGCAAAGGTCGTTATCTGACCTGCAGTACTTCTCAAACTCACTGTATAGTTCTTCTATGGTGCTTGGCTTCTATCGAGCTAGGTGAGCTGCGAAGGCTCCAATGCGGAGACCTTTAACTGCGGCCTCAATTGCCACATCCTCTGGGATATTTGGTGCCTTCGCTTTGAGCTGCACGAATCTCTGAAAGTAATCCCTCAGTGCTTCACCTTGATTTTGCTTGCACTAAAATAAGTCCATTAACATCGATGATTCGGTGGTGAACCCTTTGAAGTTAGCGATGATCTTGTTGCGGAGGTCTTCCCATGAATATACTGAACTTGGCCTCAACATTGAATACTATGCCAATGCATCACCTTCGGCTGCAATAACAAATGACTTGGTCAAGACAGTGTCATTCCCGCCTGCGGAGGCTACGGCTGCCTCGAAACTCATGATAAACCGGCGCGGATTGGATCTCCCATTGAATTTGGGTAGGGTAATGGGTTTATAGGAAGAGGACTAGGGTGAGTTTTGGATTCCTTTGGACAATGGGGATTTGGAATCTATAGTTCTATGGACAAATGGTAAGGTGTAGGGAGTGCCGAAGGTTGGTTGGGCGGCCATTCCTAGCGAAGGGTTGGGTTGGCTTTGATTTGCTAAATGGGGCTGGCTGGGTGCATTGGAAGGAGGTTGGGTGGGTTGCATGCTTTGTATTTTAGCTTGCAGGACAGCCAACTGTTGCCTGATCTCTGCTGCCTGCAGTTATGCTTGGACTACCCTCTAGTTTGCGGCGAAGGTTGCCGCCCACCTATATAAAGAAAAAGAAGAAAAAAGAAAAAGCATACGTAAATAATAAGCAAACAATGAGGCCTGCGGGCAGCCTGGTAGCCTACGGGGCACTCGTGGGGCCACGCCAGGCTAAGCCACGCCAGGATCAGGTGTGCGAACATGCAGATTGATGCAGCGGCGGAGCCTGGCCTACTCATGGAGGGGCCAAATAGGTGCAAAATAAGTTGACCGTAGCCCAACTTCGGCTCAAAAGGCTCCGCCGGTTTTGTTAATTAGAAGGGTATAATAGGTACCTAGAACTGCGGTCCTCAAGAGAGGGCTACGGAAAGTTATTATTTCATCTTTTACCAAATTCAATTTCCATGTGAGAGTAGGTTTTAAGAAGCTTCGCCTGTGAAGCTGTTTGTCAAAGTTTTCATAGACATAAAACAACTTTAAATAACTCATAAAGCTGGTGGAGAAGCTGTGCTAAACAGAGCCTAATGATCTGTTTGGATCTCATTCTCATAGTAAATCTAAGTTCTATAAATATTTTTTTGAAGGTAACTAGCATGATTTATTGTTTTCTTTCAAAAAGAATAGGAGAAGTGACAAGGCCTAGGCCAAAGGAAAGAACATGGATTTCAAATATTGAATGTAGAATATGAATTTTAGATAAAACAATAAGGGGTGTTTGGATCTTTAATAGTGCTTATTGGCTTTATATATATAGTAAAAATCTCCAGATAATAAGTTTAGGGTAGAAGTTTGGATCCTAAAGCAATTTTAGAATCCAAGTGTTAGATCTTATTCTTATTTTTTTAAGACATCTAAGCATGACCATAGTTGATCACAGTCCGCGTGGGGGGTAACTTGTACGCCCTCTCGACTGCACGATTTTGACTAAAAAAGAAAGTATCTGGTCCTGTAGGGTCCTGTGTAAATATGTGTGCTGTTTCAGAAGCCCAAAAATACTTGAGCCATCCAGACTTTCAAGGGTATATTCCTGTAGGGTCTTGGTAAATATGTGTGTTGTTTCACAAGCCCAAGATTACTTGAGCCATCCAGACACTTTCAAGGGTATATACTGGAGAATGATGGTTCTTACGTGTTGTTTGGTTCAGAGGTGGCTAAGAGCAAGGCTAATGATATAGCCAGCCGCTGACTGTATGAAAACTTATAGCCAATCTTACAGCCCACTCGTATAATAGTTAGCTGGCTTATAGCCCACTTGTCTGTCTCACATACTTTCTTAGTTCTTGTGTATAAGCTCCCGCTTCTCTTCTCTCCTCCACCTCAGCTTACAGCGTACTTACAGCCCCTTATTATACTTGCTCTAAGGGAACAGTAATGTAATCAGCTGCCGGTGTTATTAATTACATGGGAACAATAAACACCATTTGTTTGGTTTGCCGTGGGAGTGGGAGTGCGTTCACCTCTCTTCTCTGTTCTTCTTGCCATTGGAAGACGACTTCTCCTTCTTGGGCACGGCAGGGGCGGGGGCCTCATGGGCCTCATCTCTGGGGCTAGTGCCGCTCCAGGCACCTCGTGCATGGACGCAGGGATTGTGGCCATTGGGTTTCGCCTTCGAGGCCTCCGCCGCGATGGCCGGCGTGGGCACGGGCATGGGCGCGTGGCCGCTGGCATGGCAACTTAGCAGTTGGAGGAGCGACCATGGGAGGATTGGCAACGAGAACAGGGGTGGCCGGGTCGTGGTGGTGGCGCTAGGAGCGCAGGTGCGAGGCCCTTGGTCGGCACCGCTCGCTAGTGAACTGGCATGGTTGGTGTGGCTACCGGCATTGGGCTATCCTTACAGGACTTTGAGAGGAGCATGGTTGGGGTGGAGGATGGCCTGACGGTGGGGGAGGACGTGGGGTGGTGAGAGAGGAGCACGCGTGGGCAACTTTGGTGAGGATGGAGGGGGCAGTGCTCAGATTTTCTTCGATACGTCGCGAGTTCATGACCGGAGCCGATAGCGCTGGGAGAGGTGCGGTAACCGCGTTGTACTGGGTTGGAATGGTTCGCGCTGCAATCTGTTACGGGCTTATGTGTCCAAATAGAAAACAATGAAACCCTTTCACACTGTGAAAGGATGACGGACAAAAAATGTCGAACCAAACAGCTCCTTAATTTTTTGAAGGATGGGATAGCATAATCCCCATGAGAGTAAAAGGTTGCATGCAATATACTTAGAGAAAGTCAAATCTATAAGGATCATCTAGTCTTTATAGGTGGGTCCTATGTCATTAGGATTTAGTTGTTTCAGTTACTCCACGCTGTTCAGCCTGGTTAGACATTAAAGGTGGGGCCCACACGAAAATAAAATAGACGTTTGAGCCCAACAAGAGCTCCTGTGTCTCATCTCTTCCTCTCCTCCCCTGATACATGGTCGTCGTTGCCCATCATTGTCCTATGTGTCGCAGCCTCTCCCTCCGCCCCTCCCTTCCTCCATGCCCAAATCTGCCCTCCTTTGTCATAGATCGGCCCTCCTTTGCCGTAAATCGGCCCTCCACTCACACAATGGAGACGAGGCAGAGGAAGGGCACGTGATGGGTCCCGCCTCCGCCAGCACTAGCAAGCTCTTGGACCTCCGGCAGCGTTAGAGACTCTGTTGGCCGCCGCCGCCGCCTCCGCCGGTGACCGTGTGGTGCGGCGAGCGCAGCTCTGGTGGGCAAACAATATCTGTGGCCCGTGGGAGCAGACGAAAAGACTAAAGTGACATAACTTGATTTATAATGACAAGTTTGGAGGTACTTATATTACTATAAGCTGATGCCTCAAGTTGACGAGTCTCTGAATGTTTATATATCATGTAAAATTATGGACCAATCGCTTTTATTAAAATCAGAAAAAAGAAACATGATTGGTTTCTATAGCAGTATATGTATATCAAAAGATCCTCCTTTGGTGCTACTGCTACCGAAGAGTCTCAGCCGAATTACAGTGGACCAGTTCGTATCAGCGTGCGGGCAGATGTAGGCTGGAGCTGCATAGGAGTACTAGTAGGTGTATAGCAGCAGCCGGCAACAGCCGTCCTTTAGTACTAGGGAACAGGGGGAGCTGAGATTTTCCGCTAGTTCTCCGAGTAGTTCCCCGTGTGGACAAGAAGGTCTGGAAGTTTCTCGATCCGTTTTTTCCGGTTGCTATTGCCGTGTGCGCGGATTGTTCGTGCATTCGTCTCGTTGTCGCACCGTTATGGAACACTAGTGGAAAACGCGCGCGGGCGCGCGAGGGTTAAGGACCATGGTGAGATTTATTTATGTGTGCGCGCGTTTGGAATTAGCTGGCAAATCTATGGATAAAAGATGAGTGTCCAGTGCTCCAATGATAATAGCATCAGGGCAAGGAAGTCAACATAGCCATGCCGTAGATAGGTTCAAATATATAAATTGTTTATTACTGAGTAACAGAGAGCAATCATGTTTCTGAAGTACTTTGAGTAATAGCAAACGTTGTTGGAGCATACAACTATTGCAGACAGTGGTTCCTAGAGGACCTGCACATTTGGATTTTCCATTTGCTGATGTTGAGGAGGTGGAGATAGTGTGTTCTGAAGAATCCTACCTGCATACTCATTTATTACTGCAAAAGGGGTAACACATCCTAAGGGCACCTGGATATATAATAAGAAAATAAAACACATTAGCAAGTATTTTAAGGAAAAAAGTACTTATTTAGATTCGTAATAAAACCAGCATGCACCTAAGCTCAAGTAATCTCGGCACTGAAAAGAAAAGAAAACAGATTAACTTATGTCTGTGTGTTCAACCAGTTAAATAGTAATAAGAGTCATCTAGAGAAGGCTTCCCTACAAACAGTTCATTTTTACTATGAAGTAAAACCTGCAACGACCGAATGAATAGCACACTATTGGTAAAGATGAAGATTTGTACATAAAAACATAGGAGTTCCTGACTCAACTAAAGATAGAGGCGATGAGGTTTATATTCTGACAATCCAAATAACAAAGTTGATGTTACGAGAATCTAACGAAGCTGATGTGCAGAAAAGAAATAGAACATGGTGGCATCATATTTTCCTGGATAATTGGTTTATTTAAGATCAATGTAGAAATAAATCACTACGATAAAAGCCTAGACATTTGGTTCTAACCATATAATATGTTGAAATTACTGTATCTCTCAAAAAATAAACCTCCATGGACTCACATAAATTGGAACGTATCTCTGGACCCTGGGTTTTCCTTGTGCCGTTCCCCAAAATGCAGTGCCCCTATAGGTGGCTTTTATTTGAGAGGATGGAGGGGAGAGCAACAGTTTTAACATGGGATACCAGGAGGGAAAATTGTCAGAAGGAAAATTAGACAAGAGAAAATAGAATGTGTGGAAAAAGAGAGCAAGAAGGAAACTACATGGATTATCCATAAGCCCACTAAAAGAGAGGAATTTTTTTGTTTGCCTCTATGCTTATCCTTTTATTAAATATAAACTACAAAAACCATAGACCGTTCTGAGTCGCTCACATCACAAGGGCCCGACAGAGTATTTAGAAAGCAAGAGTCTTAATAGACGATACATACTTGCACAGGCGGGCACGCCGATGACAACAATAAAAAAAGTCAGCTACAAAGAGCCAACATTCAGACAGAAACAACTTATAGTTCAGTAATATGATTATGTAGATAACATTTTACCGTCCCATAAATCAGCAGAAGCATCAGCAGTATCGCTTGAACTACTTTAGCAGTACTTTTCAGTAAACGAACAATGTTTTGCTCTCACTACGGATCAGCATAAGCACCAGCATAAGCCAAATTTTAGTGAAACGAACAATTCATGTCTCGATAGCATTATAAGTCTATTTGCAAGTGTACATATTTTTTAAAATACATTTACCTGTATATGAGAATGTGCGTGAAAGAGTACTAGAGGTCTGCTATGACGCTGTCAGCTCTGAACCTTAAATACTTCAGCCCTGTTGAAATGCATACGGGCCAGGTTTTCTCCCAGGAGTTTAAAAGAAAATATAAGAATATGGACAATAATGAGATTGGAAAAAAAGATAATCAAAAGAACTACTGTGAAATGTCGATAGCAGACTATCAGCACGCTCTCTGGGGTTAAAAATTGCCACGTGAAAAGTTAGCTTTGCATTGTCATCCGCAAGTGTATCACTGAGGCATAAAAAGAAACTAAATCACATAAAGTGATTCAGAGTAATAAAGAAAATTTAGGATTTAGATTTGAGCATCCGATCGATGGTTCAATAGGGATAGTCTATAATAGATCAATTTAAACACCAAGTATACAATAGTATTCCTCGCTACAAATGCTTTATAGAATGGTTTGAACAATCTGAATTTAGAGCAGGTAGCTACCCTAAGCTTAGAGGCGCCATGTAATCATTGCAACAGAAACTGACATGATTTTCAATTGGGTCAACCACGAATAATACATGGTTTTCTTGCTGCTAGAACACTAAATCTAACCCAAAAAGAGAAACTAAATTTCATATATTTGCGAATGATTATAGGTATGGGAGTTTTAACACTAAATTTAACCCAAAAAAGAAAACTAAATTTCATATCATAGCGGATGATAATAGGGATGAGAGTTTTACCATTAATTTCATATTTTCACTTCCTTCGGTGCTCTCTTTGTTGGCAAACAGTCCAGTGCTCTCTTTCAGCAATAAGAATCAAATCCATGGCCATTTGCTTCATTTTATATAAGGTTCAGATGACCTGGTGAGCAGGAAGAACTGTAGATGGCAAGGCTGCATATATAGAACAATATTTGTGAACATTTAGCAAATTAAAAGGTGATATGGAAGCGTTAGTTGTGACTATTATACCAATTAGGATTAAAAGAGTATGGCTAAACATTGAAGTACTTATCTCTAGAACACATGAGGAAGCTGCTTAGGGACTTGGACCAAAGAACTGAAATATGTAGCATCCTGAGAACAAATCAGAGTGCCTGCAGCGAGCACAAATCTATTCAAATTTGACTATTCAAATTTGACTGAGGATGAAACGCTAAATGATAAGCAGCTCATTTTTGTTGTGCAAAACATGATGCATAACACAAGGGTAAATAAATATTATATTAAAGGAAAATTTAACTCTCTCCATCCTCCATTTGCAGCCAACAAAATTATGACATGAATTATTTGGGGTCATTTAATTTAAGAGGAATTCTACTCAACTGTTCATAGTTTGCTGAAAATATTTTTAGCATAGCTGGTAGGTGTCTGCCTTCTCGGAACATCTACACTCTGAAGATGGCATTCCAAATGCTTGATTCTCTCTGTCCTCCATTTGTAGCCAACAAAATTGTAGCAAGAATAATTTTGGGCCATTTAATTTAGGAGAAAATCAATTCAACTGTTTATAGTTTATTGAAAACATTTTTAACATAGCTGGCAGGTGTATGCCTTCCGAGAACATCTACTCTCTAAGAATTATGCACACCTCACTATTTCTTCCAGAAAAGCAATATCAAATTCCAAGATCCAAATGAATAAGACCAAATATGCATGACTATCTAAAAATTCACTTCAGCGAGTCAAATATAATTAAAATTAGAGCAAAGAATAGAGGAAGAAAGTACATAACAAGATTGTGATACCGTGGCTCCAAGCAATATTGCTCTATTTGGATCAGCTAACTAAAATATCACAAAGGTTTAGCGATGACCATAATTTTCCCCTTAACCTGTAAAAAGAAACACTTCTTTGACAACTCTAGACCAGGGAAGAGTAATATTCCATTTCTTGCAGACTTACCAAAGTTTCTTGTTTTTTGGGATGCAAACTATTTAATTTTCTAAACTGTGTGGACCATTGAACTCCAGACCTGATAAGTACAATAAAGTATGAGTCTCAGGTTTTATCGTCGTATAAATCTACCTCACTGGAACCTAGCAAAGGTACACATTGCTTTATTTCTAGTAGCAGCACAGTAATGCATTCAGGGCAGAGGAGTCATCACCAAATGAGAAAAAATACAGTTATGCTCATTAAGCATGTGCCCTGATCAAGGTTTGGATCATAAACAGTGTGTAACCTTTTTTTGAAAATGAGGAAGGCAAGAATTGGGAAGTACACAGAGAAGAAATAATGGAATTTACATGCATATCTAATCCACGCAGGCGTAGCTGTAGATCTTCTTGTAAGGGTGATGCTTCCCCAACATGCATTGAGTCCTAGGCCCCTGCAAAATCACCTTCATCAGTCTGCCAAACAACCTTGGAGAGATGGGCAAGTAGCATAAACATGAGGACTGGCTACAGTGGCAGCACCTGTGTGTTATGCACCATAAAAGAATCATCCACGTAGCCATAACACCCTGCTAGAAAGGGTAGCATAACTCGAGGACTACCATAGAGCCCTGAAGCACACAGTAGCATCAGCAAGGCTAGAGAAGGAAGCTGTAAAAAATGGAATATCAACAGCTCCTCCTAAGAATTAAGATTGTGTTTGTTTTCATTTTCTATTACATGTTTTGTCTTCTCTGTTTTATTACACAAAGTACACTGGTTGATAAACACGTTTCGAAAAATATTCAGTACAAAAAAACATATGACAAGAGTCATATCTAAGTTTTGGTCAATAATCACTCGAATGGGTAGAGAGAAATACATAGTTACTAAACTTATAGCAGGCTATTGTTACGTTGTGGGCATCCATGAGTTAAAACACTATGAGGCACGAATAATAAAAAGTTGTGGACTAAGGAATGCCCTTGGTTACCTCAAGCTCTAAATCGTTCACTGTAAGCACTGCTACTGCACATGGAAGCTCATGTTTTAGAATTCTGAACTGCAGTTTAGGACACATGAAATCAAGGTGCTGAATTGAACAAATCAAGATACCTCCACCCAAAATTGAGTACACATTCACATAATTAAACTCCAAGTTTGCCGATTTGATCGAGGAAGCACAAAATCGGACAAAAAAACAGTGTTTAACCCTAACCTTAAAGCACATCGTGGACATCACCTGCGAGCTAGTTGCTCGGGGAGGACAGCCTGCGCTGCTAGGCCCGTGGCTGGCACGAGCTGCCGGCGCCTAACCGTGCTAAGGTGGCCTGGGGGGCACAGGACATGGTTAGCACAAATGCAAAATATAAAACTAAAGGTTCATGCACCAACAGAATAATATAAAATCATAGTTGATGTAAAGTAATCATGCAATTAACCAAAAAGCTTAAGTTTGCTTATAACAGTAACTGAATAAAGTGGAACAAATACCCTATGTGGCCTAGACATGTGACAATAAGCAGTTCAAATAATGCATTCTAACACTTTTAGGGGCTCAGATTTCTCTTTTAGCAAGCTATATTAGCGACATGGTAATTTGTGTCATCTTAAACAAAAGATGGTTCATCTACACAATGGAACCTAAAGTCCAAATATTTAGGAAATTATTAGATTCAAGTGCAAGTAGGTGATAAGTTGCATATTTCAGTAGGCCTGAGTCCTAGCCAATGTTTCTTGCTTGAAAAATAATATAAATCAGACACCTCAGTTTTCATCTTAGTATAAGAAATGAAAACTACATGCAAGAATTCAGTAAACACGAATTAAAATGTAGTCAAAGAAGATGTGTACTCACTCTGTATAGGCTTGCAGTCGAACCTGAACTCTGGTGTATTTAAGCATGGGCTGAGAAAAAACGGACATAGTCACAGTGAAGTTCAGAATGGTTTGATACATGGCAGCTTTCATGAATAAATAAGAAGCAAATTTAAGAATGAGATAATGACACAACTAAACTCACTGGTATGTAAAAGGCATTTTTTTGGATCCGTTAATCTATGTCAGCACGAAAAAGCAATTGAGGCCTGAACAATTCAAAATAATTGAGGCATGAACAGTATAAAGTAATTGAGGCCTGAACAAAGGCAATAGTCCCATAGTTAGTAACCTAAGTGGAAATAGCTAATTAAATTGGCAAAGTTTTTTTGTTGAATATAGTACCTGCTCGGTACCACGAGATCCGGACGCAGAGCTAAGCCGCTGCCGCCGCCGGCGGCGAGGAAGAGGGCATGCCTAGGCGGGTTCGGCCTTGCCGCGTGGTCGTGTCGTGGCCGGGAGCGGCTCACGACGCAGCTGGGGTCGTCAAGCACACTTCACCTGGGAGACGGCAAGAAGCGAACGGAGCAGAGGGGGCGCCACCGTGCACACGCAAAGTAGAGAAACCGGCCGTGGCGCGGGGAGCTGGTCGCGTCTGCTGTGGGCGCCGTGGCGAGCACCGCGCCAGGGGCGGGCGTCGCCAGCGCGCCTATGGCAGTCTGTGTCGGGTCCTCGAGGGAGAGAGGATCTGGGGTAGAGGAGCCACGAGATGAGGGAAGAGAAGAGGGTGGCGTACTGCCATATGCGGCTGCTGAGCGGAGCCGCCGCTGGCGCGACCAGCGAGGAAGAGGCAGCTAGGGTTTCGTCGAGCCCACGCGGATAAGCTAGAAAAGGCAGTGCCGAGGGGAAGCAGCGCCGGTGGCCACAGGCTGGGCCCGGTCGTGTTGCTCCGCGACCGGGGACGGCCGCCGTGGGGGCGGGCGGCACCGCATGGCAAGGGTGTCATCGCCACCGCGCATCGGGGAGAGAGAGAGATCGAGCGAAGATGAGAAGGGTCGGGAAGCAGAAGTTTGGGGAAGGAGAAGCAGAAGCCGTTGTATATATTTGTCTGATCGGATTTGGACGAGAAGCTGCTGAAGTGAAAGATAAGTAGGAGAGAATCCACGGAAGTGAAGGAGTAGACCAGGAAGCCGCTCTCGATAAAATCCGCTCTAAGAGATCTGGGTCGTTGAACTGAAGATTGACGGTGGTGAGAATTCAGGGTGACGTGGAGTGGCGTTGTATTGAGAAGCCCTACGGCTATTCTAGGGGTTAACACGCTGCTCTGTACTTGCCTGCTTCCAAAATCAGCCGGATCAGCTACTGACAGTGACAGGACATAAATAAATAAATAGACATGGATACAAATACACGACCGAGATACGAGAGCTCTCCTAAGCAAACGATGTAAAAATTAGGGAAAAAAAATTGGGTGATAAGCGCTTGTGCGCGATTAGGAAATGACCATTTTTGAATCTAACTCTTTTGGCCGCGCCTAGGTAAGATGTGATTTTCCCAAGATGACAAACGCTCGTACGTGATTAATATGCTATTAAAACTTTATATTTTTTTTAGTATCTTAATGATCTTAAATGAATAAACTCAAAACTATAAATTTATAGATCTCATCAAGAGCTATAACATTCACATAAAAAGTATCTCCGTTTCACACCATATAAGAAATATATGATTTTTTCAAGGCGACAAGCGCGTGTATGCGATTAATATACTGCGGAAATGTTGTTTATTTTTTTAGCAACTTAACAATCTCAAATGAAAAAATTCAAAACTATAAAGTTGAAGATCTCGTCGAGAGCTACAATTTTCATATAAAAATCATCTTCATCCAAGGTCGTACGAAAAAGATATGATTTTTTCCTAATTTTCACATCATTTTTTAGGAGGGGCAAAATGGTCATTTCTAGATCAACTTAAACTTAACCGATTTTGACAGAAATGGCAATGAGAGAAGTGTGAATTATTCCGATGACAGTCAGGGAAGTTCAAAATTTTCGATGGCAGTAAGAGAAGAGGTAAAATTTCTAATAACACTGAGGGAATTGACTCTAATTAAGATTAAGACGAGACAACCACACAAAAACCACGTGTAATGGAAGAAAATATGAGTAGAGCGTACAGTACCAAAGCTCTATCTAACCTGATATATAGTAGTGGCACGAGATGACTGCACTCATCGACGTACTGATATGCAAGTACTTGTTCCGTTTTAAAATAAATGCACATCTTACTTTTTGAGAAATCAATTTTTTAAGTTTGAACACATATATAAAAAATACTATATTGATATTTATAATATATAATAAGTATTATTAAATGTATAGTGAAAAATATTTTCATAATAAATAATATATTGCATATAAATGTTTATAATATTTTTTTATAAAACTATCCCAACTTAAAAGAAATTGATTTATCAAAAATCAAGATGTGTACTAAACAAATACTGTATGTCTGGTGCCATTTCCAAGGAACCGATTAGAGGATCACGTGCTCTCCATCCCTGGGGTATGCATGCTCCTTAGGAGAGAATGTCAAATCAACAAGACAAGAACATGAATCTTCTAGTATTTCACAGAAGAATTTAAACCTTCTAGTACATGTACTCTATCGGTTCCAAAATAAACTTACATCATGTTTAAGGAGAAATTAATCCTTTTTAGTTTAACTAGATATATAAAAAACAAAATCGATATCGATAAATATGTTTGTTATAAAATTATACATGACGAGTATCATATACTAGTATGTTTTAGTATTTTTTATATTTGAAGATGTAGTCATTTTGGCACAGAGGAAGTAGATGCTTCAGAAAGTTCTAAGGATACTTTGAATGCCATGGCTATCCTAGAAGAGTCGGCAGCGACGGTGCAGCGCGTACGCGGTCCTTCGTCTGCGCAAGCCCAACCGGTGTGTGGCGGTGTCCACCTTTGGCCCTCAAGACTTGTTGACTCATGATGATCCAGAAGCTAGGAGTAGAGCAACATGGTTATTGGCGTGATGTCAGCTTCATGTTCCTGATGATCCATTTCATTTTTGTAGAATGAGAATTTTCCGCTAGTTCTCGAAGTTTCTTGAATGAGAATATCTCGGCCCGTTCTTCCAGCATTGCCGTGTGCGCGGATTGTTCGTGCATTCGTCTCGTATCCGTTATGGAACACACGCTGGCACGCTGCTGTACTTGCTTGCTTCCAAAATCAGCCGGATCACAGCTACTGACACTCTGACAGTAACAGGACAAGCGAGCTGCTCCTATATATACACGGATAGAAGTACTAGTACACACGACCGAGATACGAGAACGCGGAGGCAGCATAACAGGGCAACAGATGCGGCCACCTCCTTGGTCCCCGCCGGCACCGACGGCGGCGGCCTCACGCGAGGCCATGGAGGCGGCAGCCATCGTGGCCGCCCTGACGCACGTCATTGCCGGTGGCCGTACAGAAACGCTGACGCAAACGCCAGCGCCGTTGTCCGCGCCGTCACTCGTCGTGCCGCCGTGTCCGTGGGCGTCAACAATGGGCTGCCGCTGCCATCATGGACACGTCAGGCCGGCGGCGAGCCAAGGCGGGACCGGGACGTCCCCGCCGCCGCACATTGTCCCGGGTACCTCTGTTCGCTCTCCTGCACCCGTCGCGTCGCCTCGCCCGGGTGGATGCTCACGTGGTTCTCTTGTCTTCAGCCTCTGCAGTGGAAGATCGCATTGCGCCCGCGCCGCCGCGCTTGACGGCGGCGTCGCCATCACAAGCTCCGACGGCACGCACGTGGGCGCAGGGGACGACGGAGAAGGCGATGCCGCCGCCGGCGCGGCGTAGCTACCGCGGGGTGAGGCGTCGGCCATGGGGCAAGTGGGCGGCGGAGATCCGGGACCCCAAGAAGGCGGCGCGCGTCTGGCTCGGCACGTTCGTGACCCCCGAGGACGCGGCGCGCGCCTACGACGCGGCGGCGCTCCGTCTCCGCGGGAGCCGCGCCAAGCTCAACTTTCCAGAGGACGCGTAGTCGCTCCGTCGCCCGCCGGTCGCCGTGGGTTCTTCTCCGCAGTCGCGTTCTCGATTGGATTTGGATGGCACCACGGGCAGCTCGCCGCCGTGGCCGGAGATGATGTACCGGAGGGACGCCGGGACGGATGGGTTCGTGGTGGGCGGTGAAAATAATGGCCGGTTCTTGGGTTTCTGGAGCATCGGAACTTCGTCGCCGTTCGCCCAAGCCTGTATGTTCCAGTGCTCCCATCGTCGTCGCTCCTATGCTTTGTGTGAGCCACGGAACAGGGAGCAGCGGAATAGAAGACGCGGGGAATGGTTGGGGCTTGGCCACTTGGGAGAAAAGCAAGAGCCTCAGAGGACTTGTAGGATAGGAATCACCGTCTCGGCTTTCTTTGTTGTTGGTTTTTTTTTTCGAGTTTCTTTTCTTGTTTCTTTTTACTTCTGTGTACACGTGATATTGTTTTACCCTTTTTTGAATTCAAATTATATTTCCGGTAGGCCAATTTCTCTCTAACTAAATTTTCATCCACAAAGTGACGGATAGAACGGCCATGTTCGGTTTATCCTGTATTCCAGCTTGTTTTTTTCAGTCGGAACAGTATTTTTCTCTCGTAACTAATTCAGTCAGAACAGTATTTTTCAGCCAGTTTCAGCCAAATTTCAGACCAGCAAACTGGGGCCAACGTACCATCAATTCTCAAAAGTCGGCTCAAACTACACTATCGCACGGGTTCATATTTCTCAAATCAGTTCAAACCGTATTATCTTATAGTAGTCGTACATTGTGTAACTTTTTCATCATGTGACAATATACTCTCTATCAACTATCTTTATCAGGGATGACAGTGAGTTGGGTAAGATGCAGATAGAGCAAATACCCTCCGACGAGGATACACGAAACATTAGGGGCCTATTTGTTTGGAATTTCTGGGAGTTTTTTACCTTTCAAAAGTAAAAGAAAAGCTCTTGTAAGCCAAAAAGCCTAAAATATTTTATTCTAATTATGTTTTGCGTGATTTTATAGTTCATAAAACATCAACAAATATATGTGTCAGCGCAAAAATATGGTAGCCGCGTCGGGTGGACACGCAGCAAGCCGGAACGATCTGGAGATCTGCCTGGCTTCAACGCAGGAGCGGTCGATCCTGCGAATTTCCAAGAGCGTGTCAGTCAATTTGACCTGCAATTAACAAAGGAAAAAAGGTTATCAGTAATTTAGGGTGGAACCTGCCAGTTTTGCCCAAACAGTTCCAAGTATGCCGCTTCGGGAGCAGTCAGACGGGGAAATCGACTAAATAGCCGATACGAGAAGAAATTGACTGTTAAGGACTGTGACGCTCGCGGGTCATGAATGATTTATGATGACAAGTACAATGCACCCAGATATAAGTAACATCATTAGCTAGGTGGATATGACCAGTGTAAAGCATTGAGCCGATAAGTTTAACGAGAAAAGATATAACATGTGAACAAATCGACTGCCTAGTACAGATGAATCTACAAATGATCTGAATCTAATCTGTTGCCATCAATAGTAAGGTTCGATCGGATCGATACAGCTATGATAATGATAATAAACTAAAGCCAAAAAATCTATAAAACCATATATATGTTGACAGGTTCATGAAAAACATGCTATATGCTGTGAAAGCAGAGGCGAATCGGCTAAAATAGGCGATTCGGGTAAAAAAGGGGGTTACAGCATGTGAACAATGGACTATCTAATACGGATAGATCTATAAACTCATCAGATCTGACCTGTTATCCTTAACAATGGAGTTCGACCAGATCGATGGCAGCCATAATAAAGACATCGAACTTTTAAAATAAACAGATCTATTCGCATTTAACAGAATCATGAAGACACACGGTAAGCGTTGAAGTATGGGCGATCGACTATTTAGCCGATGCAGACATAGCAAACAGACAAGGTCACGCCTAGTCGAAAGTAAATCTATCAACTAGCATACTCCGATCTAAAGTGCTAACAGTGGGGATCGACCGGATCATTACAGTCATAATAGCAAGCTATAGACCAGATTCAATTAGCTAGTAAATCTTCTCAAGATTAGACATGCCTTAGCCACGTACTATGCATGATCAAGATCGAAGTAAAACAGCCGATAAAACATAATCCGTCGTTTTAAAGTAAGAATTATCGTAGTGTGACAAAATAAACGACAGACTAAAAGGATGTGAGGCCGATCTAGATCGATCTTGATTGGGCAGGTTGATATTGCTGAAACTAATGGCAACAAGAACATCAGCAAGATCGGTAATTTAATGAATCTACACGAAGGATGCCATCTTTAGGCAGAGCCGATAACTTGACCTTAATCTAATTCGAGCAGTGGAGGTCAAACTTAACCGATTCAGCCGTACTTGAACTAGATAAGGTTCGATAACTGACTTATACTAGAGCTCGTAAGAGGTCGGCTGGACCGATGCAGCCTTACAAACAGAAGTATAAGCCATGACGGTACTTACAGATAAGCCAGAGGTCGACCGGATCGATGCAGCCCTGCTTGTCGAAAAACTCACCGAGATCTACAGTACTCCTACTCCTAAGGGTTGGCGTGAAGCCGAAAAAGTAATTGGTATGGATTGATTGTATATTTTTTACAATAGCCGGGGTCCAATATTTATACCCGGTACCTAAGCATGAATCCTACTCAAGTATGACTCATTATAATCTTTGAAAAAAAACATTCCTAACTTAAGATAACTTGGACCCTAATTTTCTCTTTTTTAGAGTCCGACATATTTTTCCGACGCCAACCGTAGCTCATTGACGTTATCTACTCATGTCATCTGAAGAGAGTTGATCCCAGTATCGCATCTAAATCAGCTGATATTGATCCTTATGCAATCGATTCCTTGTTGACGTAATCTTAGAAGCTTCGAGTTCCCGCGTTCTTCTTCCTAAATTTTGGTGTAAACACATGCCCCCCCCAATTTTGGGATAAAAATGATTTTATTCCAAAATTTCTATTTATCGGATCACCATGTCACAACCGTTTATTCCAAAATATACGCGTGACTCTTGATATTCTCAGTCCGAATTTTATATAATACCCCAACAGTATCATTTCTGATTCATTCGGCCCATTCGCTTTCCCCTTCTTCTTTGAGCGAGCCTCAACAACCAAAACCGCCACCACTAGAGCTCCAACCCTAGCAGTTCTTCCTCTGCTCGAGCTGTTCATTAAGTCATTCCTCTGCAACCTTTTTTGGATTCAGATCTATTCCAACCAAAATGGTGACTAGTGACCATATCCCTAAGGTACATCCCTAAATTTCTGCCCTTCAACTATCAGCCGATGCTCTGTATTTTTTCTCTTTCTTAAGTTTATCTCATTTGGCTCTCTAGGGGATGGAAAATGAAATTATGATCCCTTCATCTATTGTTCCAAATGCTTATTACCTTGGACCCATGGGAGATGCTAATCCTTCAGATTTTATCAACCAGGAAACCAATCAAATTCCTTTTAGGCAGTCCGAGGTAGATCTATCTTCTTAGAACACCAAAAATTTCTTTAGGAATTGGCCCAAAATGCCTAAGGGATGGAGAGAACCAGTTCCGTAGAGTGTCAGACAAAAAGGGCGGAGACTGGGAAGTTTACGATTTAAGCCAATGTCTGACCCTTTCACTATCTGGAATGGAGAGAAATTATTCACTCCTAATTGTCGCTTCTTACTTCTGGTCCAACACCTTGAATGCTTTCGTCTTTGGTCATGGCCCAATGACTATTACCTTGGCCGATGTTTATATGTTGACCGGCCTTAGAATAATAGGACCAATGCAGCCATATGAACTCCTAGGTGCTGGGTCATAGAAACTGGCCAAAATATCGGACTATATAGGATGGGCAAGCTACATCCAGAACCACATCGAGAATGAATCAACTGTTAGCGAAAGAGAACATGTGGCTTTTCTAAACATGTGGTTAGAAAGATTCATCTTCTGTGGGTCATCTTGTGGTCCGACTTACAATCATAAACTCATGGCAGAGCATCTAGCAGTTGGCATCGAGATTCCTCTTGGAAAGTATCTATTGGGATCAGCTTACCATTTGATGCATCAGGTGGCCGCTCAGTTGCTAAAAAATGAAATAGTGCACACCATCAACGGCCCTTGGTGGTTAATACAAATGTGGTTAAATTTGTATATGCATAAGATTGTAAAGCCAAATCTTCAGAATTTGAGCTTTCCCTCCTCAACTTTGATGAAGAATACAGAGGCAAAGAAGGAAGAACCCATAAGTGCATGAACTATGGTGAAGCTGCATCGGTCATAACAGTTACTATCGATGTTGGTTATCTCTTCAAGAAGTTTTATAGAGTGTTTGATGCAGATATTCTAACTTGGCTACCCTATGATGAGGATAAGAACAATGAGTTGGTCTTCTCATTCAAATTTAAATTTGAATCAGGCTGCCCAGATGAAATGGCAGCTGCAATCTTCAATTCCTTCATCAAACCTTGTGTTCTTCCAACCGAATTTCATCATGATCATGGCAAAATGTCTACAGGTTCCTTCCTTCCAGGTAACCTTCCAACCTATGAGTTTTACAATCCTTCTTTCGTAGCTCGTCAGTTTGGTCTTGGTCAACTGCCCCCCAACTATTTTTCAAAGATATACTAAAACCGAGAGAAGGCATTAGTGAGGCAATGGAAGCTTCTAGAGTTTTCCAATTATGATCAAATCTTCCTTCCCTCTATCTACATGAATGGACCAAAGCCTCCTTCACTTTTCATTTATATGATTCCTGGTGGCAAGAGTGGCACTTCCACCTCTTCTGTAGGCCAATTCATCCTAATTGTATAGCTCTGGATGAAGATTTTGCTTCT
The DNA here is from genome assembly GCF_019320115.1 of Miscanthus floridulus. NCBI lineage: Eukaryota > Viridiplantae > Streptophyta > Magnoliopsida > Poales > Poaceae > Miscanthus > Miscanthus floridulus. Next base: position 167,146,249 of record NC_089587.1, on the reverse strand, counting down.
GATTGTGAGGTAATCAGTTAACTCCTTTTCTTCCATAAAGATCATCTACTAAAGTTCCTCTATCAACTTATCTAATAGGACTCCCTTGTAGGATGCTGAATTCAATCCCCCAGTTGTGGACAGAAAAGGGTATACCATAGAGTACTATTCGTCGTGCCCATCCTCAAGAATGGGATCAACCGCACCCACACTGAAAAAACTGATGAAAACCCAAGCTGCATCTATAATTATAACATATCAATCTTCAAAATGCAAGGCATCCCAAGGGACAACCCAGAAAACCATTACTGGGAAAAGGCTTCACAGAACAAGACCATCAACTGCTCAGGTAAAATAATTCATCATTTTCTCAAAATGATATTCAATTTCTGATCCTCTTTCCTCACAGTTATCAACCATTGCATCCCAATCTGCTCTGGGTGTAGAACTGTTGTCCTAGGCATTTAAATCAACATCAACTAAACTTTCATTGGCCGATCCTCAAAAGGAGCCAATTTCGGTTGAACCAACCGATGCTTCTAAGACTGCAGAAGATGACAACCCTTCCACTTCACTTCCTGATGTTGCCAAGGTATCCCCTCAAAATTCTTAATTCTTATTCAATTTCTATGTTTCTCTGACCACTTATCACGCCAGATGCTCCCTAAGGAAACATTCACACAAGAGCAGGAGTCTAATAGTTTACCCATTGACAATGATCCTATTATTGTTGTCACCCAGACTGTTGATTCTCCAGTTCAGCACATAACTGATGGTAATAAAATCATATATCTATTTTATCCTCTTGCAACAAACATGAACTGAAAAAATCTTCCTCGATGTTTGCAGATACCAATGTTAAAAGTTCAGAGTTGATTCAACCAGATACTATTAGTGCATCATCAGTTGTTCCTTCTCCTTAGATAAAGACTACCCTAGAGAAGGTACTATATCTCCTTATTCTTCTCATTTTCAAACAACTTGTTACTTCTTAACAAAACTTTTCTTTCCCACCTGCAGGTACTTAACTCACCAATCCTGAGCTACTCTTTTAATCTTGAAGAGTATATAGATGAAGATGAAATCAGCTCATCAGCCACTTCTTCTAAAGAAGCTTTATCAGAAGAGACCAGAAATCGGCTAAGGGACATATTGCTGATGCTTGAGAAGGATATAGCCGATTTGGTCTAAGATCCAGATTCGATGCAAAGAGTCTTCTTAGCCATTAAGGATAATTTAACCCCAGATCTCATCAAAGTCTTGTCACCTTTATCCATCATTGAAGATCAAGCCCCAAAGGTGAAGAAGGCTTAGAGGAATCTGTCTAACCGTGAAACTTTGATGGCCAAGAAGTATTCCAATAAACAAGAGGCCAAAGAATTTGCACAAATGATTGACAATCTGAAGAATTCTTCTTCCAGAATTGAACCAGATTTGAATCAGCTGAGAGCTAGACATGCTGAGCTTGAGAAAGAACTAGAAAGTGTGAAGGCTGCCATCGATTATCATGAGTCCAACTTGGTTCAGATTCCCAATGCTATCAAACAGAAGAAACAAGAGATGCTAACCAAGGTCAAAGAAGGCAAGGCCATCTGTAGCAGTCTTAAGGATATTCCTGGATCAGCTGAAGAAGACAAGCAACAGATCACAGAAGTCGATGCTATCTGGCTAAAAGCATTGAAAGCAATCCAGGATGTTCTAAACTTGTAACATATATTTTGTGTGGATCCAATGATAACCATATTTTCTGTTGATCCATTGGATTTCTTATCTCGGCTAAAGAGTCGATTTAAAAATAGTCAATTCCAGACCTCTGACCATACTCCAATTAAGTCTCAGAACATGGCCTTCATTGAGAAAACTCCTCAATCTTCGGTCCTTAGTTATCAACGCCGCATTTGCTTCGGCATTAGTGGGGCGGCGCTTTGCCATCTATTAATTGTGGTTGCCTTTTGCACGTCCTGAGATATCTAATACCTCGCTTCGTGGCTATAAATATCAGCTGAGGGTTCTGGCCTCAAACACATCTATACTTGTAACTACCTCTGTTCTTTGCGCTTCTCCGCCTTCACAAACCCTGTAGCGGTTTTCTTCCTCCTCTTAGTAGATCTAAACAAACCCCATGGCTAGCGAGGACAATTAGGGCAAGCACATGGTAGGAAGAGGTCCTAGAGGAGAACCTACCAGTGAGCCAGCGTCTCCATCGTATGAGGTGAGATCAACATCCTCTACTCATGACAATGGATCTCTCTAACTTGTTTATAGGTTTGTCCTGAATGACAGCCTCCGTCCTCTTCCTCCTAGGGCTGGCGAGCCCTCTAATGTTGCATCTGATGCCACCTTCACATTAGACTCGTCGTTGGACTCCTCTGACTCCTACAACGATGACGACACCCGGTGTTTCCTCCGAGAGTAGAGGGAAGCCAAGGACCATTATTCCGAGGCAACTCAGGAAAACGGTCAGCTTGAGATCCGCTTTGGGGCCTCTCAAGCCACCCTCCACACTGCCGAGGAAGAGGCCAACGCTGCTCGGGCGCGGTTGGCCAAATCCAACACCAAGGTGGTGGGTACGATGGACTTCAAGAACACCCTTATTTTGATTTCCATTATCTTTATCTTGATATCTTTTCTGCTTTTGTCATTGCCAGCCCTGACGGTGTAGTTGGAGAACCTCCAGCTAGTGGCGAACAAGGCTACAACGGCCATCAACGCCTAGGGCCCTCTCATCAACGCTTGCCTCCATGATGTCTCAGCCCATGTCCAGGAGATCACCCTTCATGGCGTCCGTCGTGGCGCATCGGTGGCGCTGGCCGCGGCACAGGTTTAGATCGGGTGCGAGCTCCATACCATGGAGACCGGTTCCCAATGGGCGACGGCCCCGAGGAGCACGAGGAGTTAATCGAGGACTTCATTGATGAAGCAGAGGCCATCATGGACATCACATCTACTCAGGATGTGATAAACAATGTCTTTGACTAGTTTGTACTTTAGGGCAAACTAATCAATGAATAAAATATCTGTTTTTCTCTAATCATGTCTCAGTGTACTTCCTACAATGTCTTTGTATACATCATGATCATTTCTATGTTGGTTTTTTGCTCTATAGGCGATACATATTGTGTAGGCTTCTCCCCCTTTTGGGGTAATTTTGAGCTAAAGGCGATACCCTTCTAGTACCGGCTATTAAACCTGATGAATGAACAAATCGGCTATCAAGTATTAATCCAAACGCTAGGATAATATTCCTCCAGACATTTTTCATTGATCATTTCCTGATAGGTTGCACCAAAACTCTTCAGACCAAAGATCAAACAATTGATCGATCTAGACCAGGCTTCTCATAGTATTCCCGAGCAAAACAACCTCTAAATTCCTTTAATAAATCTATCAACTCTTGCTTATAATCAGGATCCAACTTAGCACTCACATATGTTGGCCTAGGCCTATCTCTAGGACCAATATCTATCTCTTCTAATTCATCGGCCGACGTGAAGCCATGCCCTAGTTTACCATCTGTACCATCTATTGGATTATCCATTAAAACAAACTCTCAGAGCCGACTGTTTGGATTGGTTGTTGGCTTTCATCATTGATCTTAATGAAGCCTCCTTCCCATAGCTTGCCAGAAAAACACTCAAAGTCTTCTAGCTCCCAATACATTGGATCAGCAATTGCGATACTCATAGAATCATCAGCATGAACCAGCTCAACATCATCTCAATGCCATTGAATCAAGCATTGATGCATAGTCAATGGTACACAACAATTTACATGAATCCAATCACGACCAAGGAGTAAACTATATGAACCTTTTCCATCAATGTGGGGGTATGGCCCCCGGTATCCACAAGACAAGACATGGGCCGCACCTGATGAGGACATGGCACCTTCGGATACGAACAATGATTATAAGGTGCGCTCATTCCTACATTTGCATAGTGGCTTTGGTTATAATTCATTTGGTTCCACATGTACATGTCACTATTTGATTGTAGGTTCAAATATGTTTCATAATGGAAGTTCATCAAAGTTGAACTTTTGGTTCGTCGGCAGCCCGACAGTGCCTCATTGGAAAGGCCATAACTCATCCATCCGGAGTGCGATCGAGGTCAATGAGCACTTGATGGAAAGATTGTTTGATAAGATTTCAAATAGATCTGGTCCCATCTCAATATCACGTCGGCAAGGCCTCCAAATCACCAATATATTCTGTCGCTATTTCTGGCGGGAGCTATACTATCGTCATGGGCTTGTTAGACATCCTTGGGACCCAGGCCCAAGTTGGAGCACGCCCCAAGAAGATGGAGAACACCTAAGAGATGGCCTTGTATGTCCTCTTCCTTGGCCACCACCTTAGGAGGTCAGCAAGGACGTCCAAGCCAAGCCAGAGGCCCAATCCAATTCGAGTTCGAGTCTGCCTCGGCCGTCAGGACCAGTCTGCAATAAAATGGACACCCAGGACGCATCTGGACTCCGTTTTCGATGATCCACATATGGATGGAAAGATAATTTGATAAGGAAGCCAATCCAAGTGGTTTCATGTCAAAACCTCTTCGGAATCAACAGGAATCGTCGAAATAAGTCAGCGTCCAGAATCTGCTAGGGTGCTGCGACACCTTCTTTTGGTCCGTTGGGCCGTGTATCGTGTTTGGGCCCATTAGGGGGCGTGTCTAGGGTAGGCAATGACCCTAAGACCTTTATAATCATACGCCGCCACCGTCATTAGGTTTTGGGTTTTGTTTTAGATCAATCTATCATTGAACAGTCGCCATTATCGGTTTGCAAGACCCCAACTTCGAGTGCTTAATCATTCATCTACAATTGTCACTTTAATTGAGTTGCTTTTTATCTTGTTCTTGCTTGTGTTCTTCGATTCGCAGCAGGGATTAGCCTTCTTGGCGAGGTCAACTGGATTGTGACACGGTTGATAACCAGAGGAGACGTGGTGCTAAGGTTGCAGGGTTTGGGTCTTTGTGATCTGAAGCCGGATCGGTGTGTCGCTCTCCGAACAAATCGTTGTTTATCTTGAACCTGACGGAAGATCGGGACCCCCGTCTACATTAAGTGGTAATCAGAGCTTCAGGTATACCGTCAAGTTCGCATCTTACCCTTAGTTTGAGTGTTTTTGTTTTTATCCCATAGTCCAATGCCATATTTGTTTCCTATCCTATAACCATCTGCGACATAGCCTTTGCATGATTCAGTTTCAGAGTCCGCTTTGTTGAGTTTGTGTCCTAGGTCAAAGTCTTGTTGCTGGTTTAGATTGTGTTCTTTTCTAGTTTGTGTTGATACCTCCACCCGCCGCTATTCCGTATTACCATCGGTTTGCATCTTGTGTTCACTAAATCCCCAATTCGAGCAGCTTCCTTAAAATAGTCATAACTTTTGCATCCGAACTCGAAACGGGACAAATTTTATATCTACGGAGAACACCAGAAAATTTTAGATCTATTTCATCCCAGCAAGCCTGGGTTCGCAAAAATTAGATTTGCGAAATTCAATTAGGAAAATTGAGTTTCTAGGCCCACAAGTTTTGGTATGCTTTTTAGAGCACAGTCCTAATTTTCTATAGGCCACATCTTTTATTCAATTGAGCTCAAATTTTTTGTGGTTTATTCTTGTGTGCTCCTTGCTGAGAAAAAAATATCAAAAGAGCAAAAGCAAGAAAAAAAGATTGGACAAAAAAATAAAAGAAAAAAATAGTAAAAAAGAATAGAAGATATCGAAAAGGAGCACATAAGGAACACTCAATTGCTCTATTGTTTGTGGTATCTTTTGTCTTGTTCATATCCGTTGCTACCTTTAATACTTGTTTTCTTTCATCCTTGTTTCCTCTCTTGTTTATCACAACTGGTGATAGAAACACGTATAGGCCAGCAACTAGGACAAGTGCTCTAGACATTTATTCAATATTACTGTCTGTCACTGACTTGTGTGCCACATATATATATTTGTTCTTTTGCGTGCCTCCCAAGCTCCACATATACTTCAGATCGGTACAGAAAAAGACCCTTGCAATCTCGGTACCACTGCCTCACAGGTATCATGAACCAGCCGCCGGTTGTACCGCCACTGCTTGCATTGGTAAGAACTTTGTAAGAGCTTAGTAAGACGCTTCCACTTGCTATGAAAAGTGACACCACTGCAACCACGTAGTCATTTGGTAGGGATAACTTTCACCGTTTGTTCCTTGTTTTTGTGTTTACAATGACAAGTTGTTCGTATCCACCGACTTATGATGGTATAGGTGCTGATGAGTACATGGAGTGGGAAATTGCCATCGATAACATATTTGCTACTCGCTTTATGTGTCCAAGGAGGAAGGTAAAAAATACAGCTAGTGTTTTGCAACATTCTGCTTTATCTTGGTGGGAGTCTTTAGATCCTTCTGATAAACCTCAAACTTGGAATGATATGAAACTTCTTATGCGAGAAACCTTTGTTAATCCACCTCCTGTTTTGATTTCATATGATGAGGTGCACCATTTGGAGGAAGAATCTGTTGTTATTCCTCTTGCTATGACTAACCTTCTGCAAGATAATATCCATAAGCGAGAGGATGACATGGAAGAAAATGAGGAGCTCACAACCTCATATGCAAATTCAGAACCATCACTTCACAATGCACCTATTACTCCTGCTGAGAACACAGGTAATGTCCATGGTGCTACACTCACGGAAGGTGAAAATTGTCTTAATGTACTAAATTTTTCCACAAACCATGCTATCATAGAGCAATTGTTAGTGGAACCCTCTCTTGATTTATCTTTGTCCCATGATAATTTGCTTGATGTTCCTTGTGATAAAGATGAATTAGTTGATGATGCTTCAGTTTTCCATGTTTTGGAACCAATTACTTATGCTGAACATAAACGTTTGCTTCCCATTGCTACCGAAAAAAAGAAAAGAAATTATTGTATTCTTCAAATACTTTGGGTTATATTGAGTTTGATACTTTATATGCTCTTAGTAGTTTAGAAGAGAAACTTAAATGTGTTGAATTGCCATGGTTGTCTACTTGTACATATCACTTTATTGGCAAATATAATTGTAAAGGAGAGTATATGGTGCATCATGTCTATATTTGTTCAACTCTAAAATATCCTAATATTGCGCAAAAGTATGATCAACCAAAGGATTCCAATTGCTATAATCTTGTCATGTCGAGTTTCTCTAGTTTTGTTATAAAGAAATATGTTAAATTTTAAGAAGGGGAGCAATGTTGGCTACTACCAACAACGTTTCCTTCAGCTAATCCCAAACCGAGGACGGTTTGTTGTCAAGAAGGGGAGGATGATGAGGACATGGCACCTTCGGATACGAACAATGATTATAAGGTGCGCTCATTCCTACATTTGCATAGTGGCTTTGGTTATAATTCACTTGGTTCCACATGTACATGTCACTATTTGATTGTAGGTTCAAATGTGTTTCATAATGGAAGTTCATCAAAGTTGAACTTTTGGTTCGTCGGTAGCCCGACAGTGCCTCATTGGGAAGGCCATAACTCATCCATCCGGAGTGCGGTCGAGGTCAATGAGCACTTGATGGAAAGCTTGTTTGATAAGCTTTCAAATAGATCTAGTTCCATCTCAATATCATGTTGGCAAGGCCTCCAAATCACCAATATATTCTGTCACTATTTCTGGCGGGAGCTACACTGTCGTCATGGGCTTGTTAGACATCCTTGGGACCCAGGCCCAAGTTGGAGCACGCCCCAAGAAGATGGAGAACACCTAAGAGATGGCCTTGTACGTCCTCCTCCTTGGCCACCACCTTAGGAGGCCAGCAAGGACATCCAAGCCAAGCCAGAGGCCCAGTCCAATCCGAGTTCGAGTCTGCCTCGGCCGTCAGGACCAGTCTACAATAAAATGGACACCTAGGACGCATCCGGACTCCGTTTTCAATGATCCACATATGAATGGAAAGATAATTTGATAAGGAAGCCAATCCAAGTGGTTTCACGTCAAAACCTCTTCGGAATCAACAGGAACCATTGAAACAAGTCAGCATCCAGAATCTGCCAGGGTGCTGCGACACCTTCTTTTGGTCCGTTGGGCCGTGTATCGTGTTTGGGCCCATTAGGGGGCGTGTCCAGGGTAGGCGATGACCCTAGGACCTTTATAATCATACGCCACCACCGTCATTAGGTTTTGGGTTTTGTTTTAGATCAATCTGTCATTGAACAGTCGTCGTTATCGGTTTGCAAGACCCTAACTTCGAGTGCTTAATCACTCATCTGCAATTGTCACTTTAATTGAGTTGCTTTTTATCTTGTTCTTGCTTGTGTTCTTCGATTTGCAGTAGGGATTAGCCTTCTTGGCAAGGTCAACCAGATTGTGACACGGTTGATAACCAGAGGAGACATGGTGCTAAGGTTGCAGGGTTTGGGTCTTTGTGATCTGAAGCCGGATCGGTGTGTCGCTCTCCGAACAAATCGTTGTTTATCTTGAACCTGACGGAAGATCGGGACCCCCATCTACATTAGCACCATCAGAGGTGGCATAACCCACAAGATCAAGGCGTGCACCGCAAGATATTGTATAGTACCAAATAGGCTACTTTCCTTGTAACCCTGCCCTTCCAGACTATATAAGGAGAGGCAGGGGTCCCCTAGCGGACAAGAAAGATACATACATAGATATATCTACTACATCTCAATATAATACACCAAAGATACAGGACGTAGGGTATTACATCGATCAGACGGCCCAAACCTATCTAAATCGCTATCTCTGCGCCTTGTGTCACCATCTGGTTCCTAATTACACGCACCTCCACCGACAAATCTACCATCGCGGGATACCCCTCGGTGGACTACCGACGATATTCTATCGACAGTTGGCGCGCCAGGTAGGGGCTGTGCGTGCTATTTTCCTTGTTGAACAAGATGGTTTTTTTCTATAGGCTCTTCGTCCCTCCCGTAGCCTGGCCAGATCTTCATGGTTGGATCGATCTCATGGATCATCAATGCTGATGGAGTCAGAGAGCTCCTCGAGCCGGTGCAGATCGATTCTGCACCAATCACCCCCGCACCTACGACTGCAGATCCGATATCAGAACCACTTCTGAGGTCGTCTTTACCAACAACTCACCGCCTGCCAGGTGCTCACCATCAACGCCGACCAGATAACGCCATACGTCGTCGACCAGACATTCTGTCTAAAGCTAAGTCATGCTTTAATATTCTTTTAAATATTCTCTAATCTTCGTTAATCGTCATAATGTTTATCTGAGCTGTTTTCTCCATATTTGATCTCCAAACGATTTTCCGAACCCTCGAACAGTCATGTTGATGCTCGGACGCCTCTAGAGATGGCCCTGTCTCCGACTCCTCCCTACATGTGCACGAGCGTCTGCCCTCTGCGTTATGGGTGGTCGGCAGCGGCTCCTTAGCGACGCCTGTTCTTCCTACACGTGCATGGGCTCTGCGCTCGACGTTATGGTTAATGGGCTAGTTAGGGCTGGAGACTCAGCTACACACTAACTGGTCGGGCAGTTTATATTAAATATAAATACATCTTTGCTCCAACAGATCGCTAAGCTACATACGCTATTTTTTCTCCAGAGTTCATATATTTTTACATCATGTACTACCCGTTCTACATATTTATATTGCAGGATCATCGTCCAGGGGATCGGATCACCTGGTGCGTGGACTACTCCACCGATCAACTGGTCGGACCGCTAGGTTCATCGACTTCGTCACTGACCAGTTGATCGGACTGTTCGCCTGTCGCTTCTACTCAATGCTCACTTCACCACCGACCAGTTGATCGGATTGTTCGTCGCTCGTGCTTCGTCATCAGCTACACCGGGGACTCCCCAGCGCTCGGTTTCTTCATGCTCGAGGAGTAAGTGGGCACACTTCACCGCACGGACGTTGCTAGCTATGCTGGGGACTCCTCAGTCCTCAGACCTTGCCTGCTTCACCTAGGACTCCTCGGTGCTCAGACATCGCCGCCTACGCCGGGAACTCCTCGGTGCTCAGACATCACCGCCTACGCCGGGAACTCCTCGATGCTCAGATATCGCTAGCTACGCCAGGAACTCCTCAGTCCTCGGACCTCACCAGCTTCGCCTAGGACTCCTCGTTGCTCAGACATCGCCGCCTACGCTGGGGACTCCTCGCTGCTCGATCATCGCCAGCGGCATCGGGGACTCCTCGCTCCTCGGCGCTCGGACATCACCAGCTTCGCCGAGGACTCCTCGATGCTCGAACATCACCCCCTATGCCGAGGACTCCTCGGTGCTCGGTCATCACCAGGGACGCTGGGGACTCCTCGCTCCTCGGTGCTTGGACATTGCCAGCGACACCGAGGACTCCTCGCTCCTCGGTGCTCGGTCATCGCCAGCGACGCTGGGGACTCCTCGATGCTCGGTCATCGCTAGCGACGCCGGGGACTCTTCGCTCCTCGGTGCTCCATCATCGCCAGCAATGCCGAGGACTCCTCGCTCCTCGGTGCTCAGACATCACCAGCGACGCCGGGGACTCCTCGCTTGTCGGTGCTCAAACATCGCCAGCGACGCCGGGGACGCCTCGCTCCTCGGTGCTTGGACATCACCAGCGATGTCGAGGACCCCTCGCTCCTCAGTGCTCGGACATCACCAGCGACGTCGGGGACTCCTTGCTCCTTGGTGCTCGGTCATCGCCAGTGACGTCGGGAACTCCTCGCTCCTTGGTGCTTGGACATCGCCAGCGATGCTGGGGACTCCTCGCCCCTCGGTGCTCAGACATCGCCAGCGACACCGGGGACCCCTCGCTCCTCGGTGCTCGATCATTGCCAGCGATGCCGGGGACTCCTCGCTCCTCGGTGCTCGATCATCGCCAGCTTCGCTGGGGATTCCTCGGTGCTCGAACATCATCACCTACACTAGGGACTCCTCGGTGCTCGGTCATCACCGACGACACTAGGGACTCCTCGCTCCTCGGTGTTCGGTCATCGCCAGCGACGCCGAGGACTCCTCGCTCCTCGGTGCTCGGTCATCGCCAGCGACACCGGGGACTCCTTGCTCCTTGATGCTTGGACATCACCAGCGACACTAGGGACTCCTCGCTCCTTGGTGATCAGATATCGCCAGCGACGCTGGGGACTCCTCGATGCTCCCTTGGTGGTCAGATCTTGCTACGTCTCATTGGTGTGCTATCAAGCTGCTCCATGCTGTTTAGATCAGGGTGCTGATCTTGGGCAGCACGTCTAGGGTCTAGATACGTGCATGTCAGACGACGTCAGCAAGCTTTTAGACTTCTTTTTCTTTGACCCTGCTACAAGATTCATTCTTCATCTTCTAGCAGGCTCGGGGACTAAGTGGGCACACTTCACCTTGCGGTGAATGTGCTTTTTCTCATCTCGTGGCTACGCCTAGGGACTGGCTGCCTACTCGGCTGGTCTTCTACTTTCTGACCCTGGCACCATGTGACTACGTCACCTACTATCAGGCTCGAGGACTAGCTATGGGGGTATGGCTCCCGGTATCCACAAGACAAGACATGGGCCGCACCATCAGAGGTGGCCCAACCCACAAGATCAAGGCGTGCACGGCGCTGCTCGACGTGCACCGCAAGATATTGTATAGTACCAAATAGGCTACTTTCCTTATAACCCTACCCTTCTAGACTATATAAGGAGAGGTAGGGGTCCCCTAGCGAACAAGAAAGATACATACATAGATCTATCTACTACATCTCAATACAATACAACAAAGACACAGGACGTAGGGTATTACATCGATCAGACGACCCGAACCTATCTAAATTGCTGTCTCTACGCCTTGTGTCACCATCTGGTTCCTGATTATGCGCACCTCCACCGACAAATCTACCATCACAGGATACCCCTCGGTGGACTGCCGACAATATTCTGTCGACAATCAATGATGAAGAATGTGGTGAGCAAAGGCTTACTACCAATTGTCAATTCGACGTTTATTGCCCCATGGTCTTGGATGCATTACCCCTAAAATTCTTAAGCATCATGTTGGTCTTAATCAAATCTCCTGGTCCATTGCCAAGTTTATGAAAAGTAGTATAAGGCATAAGATTGACAGAAGCACCTCCATCCACTAACATTTTGCTTATCGGCTTCCTATCAACGAAACCTTTTACATATAAAGCTTTTAAGTGTCGATGCTAGAATGGCTTATCGAAGCTTGATGTACAACTACCAACTTGGCAACTCTCTCCACATACCCTGATTCATCAAAATCTGAATAGACTTCTTAGTCTGCTAGAGCCCTAAATTCTGATGGCAACAGAAAAGCCATTTGAATATTAGCCAATGGTTGACCCCTATCGACTGTTTGTTTAGCACACCACACTTGAGGTCTACCAGATGCCTAAGCCTATTCTAGCTCTCTATTCCTTAGGCGTTGTACCCTTTTTTCTGGCTTCTTGTCAAACCTCCTGGACACCATTGCCCTTCCTGCCAAATATATTCTTCCCCATTATCTTCTTCTTCATAATCAGCACAATTTTGATCAACAACTCGCTTCCTGAGCCGATCGTGAACACTTCTATTTTTTAAGCATTGATCCATATTATTATGATGATACTCATCTCAAGCATGGATAGACCGATGATTGGCTTAAGATTGCCTAAACTCCCAATATTGCTCACTGCACTCTGGGCAATTATTTCTAGTAGGCAATTTCAAACCTTCATTCCAACAATGTCTGAAGAAAGGATATTCCAATGTGATTTAGCTAGTTTTCTTTCATACCTCTCCTCTTCTTGATGATGTTGGTATTCTTTCTCTTCTAACCAACGCTGATAATCCTTTTCCTTCTATCATTGCCATTTATTCAACAAAATTTGAGATGTGACACGTGGCCTTATCGCCCCGTCCCTTGACGTCTCTCCCTACTCATATCGGCTCTTCTGCGGGTCACGATGCCTTTTAATCTCTCTATATTCATTAGCCGATATTTGCATTTTTGGATCGACGGTTCCAGTTTCTTTTGCCCTGGTTGATGTTACGACTTTAGTCTTTCCTTTGAGCAACTTAACATTGACCATATTCTGATCTCTTGGGAAAGGATTATCATCAATTTTTATCTTCCGAGGTGTATCAAATTTAAGCTTTCCTTGCTGAATGCCCCTCTGTATATGTTGCTGGAAAATTCTACACTCGTTAGTAGAATGAGAAGTAGCATTATAAAACTTGCAGAACTTCTTATTCTTCAACTGATCAGTAGGTAACATAACATGATTACCGGGCAACTTGATATGTCCCCTCTCAAGCAAGAAATCAAAGAGCTTGTCCGATTTTATGATGTCGAAATCATAGCTCTCTTCAACCCCTTTTCCCCAAGGACTTGGCACCAGCACTGTCTTCCTACCCCAATTCCATTCGACCGCAACAATCTCTTCTTCTTCATCGTCCTCATCACCGTCAATTTAGATTATAGGCTTCGACAATTGCGGCACTCTTCTGGAATCGGGTATCTCTGTGAATATTCTGGAATTGGCTATTAAGTGCTGCCACTCGTTGAGCCAACTGACCTAAATTGTCAAACTCTTACCCAAGCAGCTTCTCCCTCTATGTTGGCAACATTCTTTGAACAGCTAAAGCAGCTAGATGATCATCAGTTAGATTCAATGAGAAGCACAAATTTCTGGTGTCTCAGAACCTCTGAAGAAACTCGGCACCTGATTCATTAGTTCTCTGTCTTATGGTCATCAAATCTATGATTTTCTTTTCCCCTGTCCCAGTATAGAAATATGTATGAAACTTCTTTTCTAGGCCAGTCCAATTGGTAATGGAATTAACTAGCAACGATGAAAACCAAGTGAAGGCTGGTCCTGACAGGGAGAAGGAGCAGAAATGAACTCGATGAGCCTCTTCAATGGATGCTTCGCCCAACTGTGTAAGATATTGACTGACATGTTCTATTGTACTTGTGCTATCTTGATCAGTGAACTTAGCAAATTCTGGGAGCCTGTAATTCGTAGAAAGAGCGACCAAATCATACCACTCTGGATATGGACATTTGTATGAAAAGGTCTGCCCTTTTGGTTTCAAACTGAACTGATTCTTCATCATTTCGGTCACTCTAAGCAACAACTTATCAGCATTTGAATCTAGATTTCTTTGCCATTGCTGACCCATCTGCGGATTAAAATTCTAGGTACCTTGATACCCTAGATTTGGAATCATATGAAGAGTATTATAATATGTTCCATAATGATATTCTTGTGGAATCTCTATCTGTTGGGTCCTTTGCTAATTTGTCGCTTGAAGTCTTTGCTTGTAGATGTTGGGATCTGTACCTCTTTGAATCAATTGAACTGATGGCGCTATTTTTTGAGTCGACGACAGTATTTGGCCTGTTGTGCCAAAATTAACCATTTGATTCTAGACCTCCCCGTTGGCTGTTGCACATGCTACACTGATGATATAGGATTATACTGCATCTGATTATTAGTGGTACCCTAAACTTGCTCAGATGAGCTCTGAACTGCCTGTACATCATCATTACCAGCTAGTGCTACTTCTTGATGGCTAGTACCAGCTTGATTAGTCCCCTGAGTCAACGGATGTGGAATGTTGTAGTAAGCCGGTCCAACCTGATCAATTGGATATCCATGAGATACCTCTTTCATGTATTGTGGAATGTGTTCAAGAAAGCTGTATTATGGTTCAACATGGCATCATGAACAGATTTGTTTACAACATCTATGAAGAAACGCCTATCATCAGCTTCGTCTGTATCTAACTGCTCATGCATCAAAACTCTTGGTAGTGGATATTTCTAAACAACTTTATTGTCGCGTGTCTTGGTGTAGGACAACAAACACTTGTTCTAAAATTCTTCTATAGCTTTACTGATGATATATTTATCCTCATCAGGTAGGTCTTCATAAGGCACCATAAGAATGTCCTTGTTGTTGTGAGTTGCCATAACGATTGTGGGGTCCCACTAGGCGTGCCAGAAAGCGTGTCGGCGCGAAAACATGGTAGCCACATCGGGTGGACACGCAGCAAGCCCAAACGATCTGGAGATTTGCATGGCTTCAATGCAGGAGCGGTCGATCCTACGAATTCCCAAGGGTGTGCCAGTCAATTTGACATGCAATTGACAAGGGGAGAAAGTTTATCAGTAATTTAGGGTGGAACCAGCCGGTTTTGCCTAGATAGTTCCAAGTGTGCCGCTTCGGGAGCAGCCAGACGGGAAAATCAACTAAATAGCTGATACGAGAAGAAATTGATTATTAAGGACTGTGATGCCCGTGGGTCATGAATGATTTATGATGACAAGTACAATGCACCTAGATATAAGTAACATCATCAGCTAGGTGGATATGACCAGTGTAAAGCATTGAGCCGATAAGTTTAACGAGAAAAGATATAACATGCGAATAAATCGACTACCTAGTACAGATGAATCTACAAACGATCTGAATCTAATCTGTTACCATCAACAGTGAGGCTCGACCGGATCGATACAGCTATGATAATGATAATGAACTAAAGCAAAAAAATCCATAAAACCATCTATATGTTGACAGGTTCATGAAAAACATGCTATATGCGTGAAAGCACAGGCGAATCGGCTAAAATAGCCGATTCGGGTAGAAAAGGGGTTACAGCATGTGAACAATCGACTATCTAATATGGACAGATCTATAAACTCATCAGATCTAACATGTTATCCTTAACAGTGAGGTTCGACCGGATCGATGGCAGCCATAATAAAGACAACAGATCAAACTTTTTAAAATAAACAGATCTATTCGCATTTAACAGAATCATGAAGACACATTATAAGCGTTGAAGTATGGGCGATCGGCTATTTAGCCAATGCAGGCAAAGCAAACAGCCAAGGTCACGTCTGGTCAAAAATAAATCTACCAACTAGCATACTCCGATCTAAAGTGCTAACAGTGGGGATCGACCAGATTGTTACAGCCATAATAGCAAGCTATAGATCAGATTCAACTAGCTAGTAAACCTTCTCAAGATCAAACATGCCTTAGCCGCATACTATGCATGATCAAGATCGAAGTAAAATAATCGATAAAACATAATACGCCATTTTAATGTAAGAACCATCGTAGTGTGACAAAATAAACGATGGACTAAAAGGATGTGAGGCCGATCTAGATCAATCTCGATCAGGTAGGTTGATATTGTTGAAACTAATGGCTACAAGAACATCAGCAAGATCGGTAACTTAATGAATCTACCCGAAAGATGCCACCTTTAGGCAGAGCCGATAACTTGACCTTAATCTAATTCGAGCAGTGGAGGTCGAACTTAACTGATGCAGCCATACTTGAACTAGATAAGGATCGATAACTGACTTATACTAGAACTCGTAAGAGGTCGATCGGACCGATGTAGCCTTACGAACAGAAGTATAAGCCATGATGGTACTTACAGACAAGCCGAAAGTCAACCGGATCGATGCAGCCCTGCTTGTTGAAGAACTCACCGAGATCTACAGTACTCCTACTCCTAAGGGTTGGCGTGAAGCCAAAAAAGTAATTGGTATTGATTGATTTTATATTTTTTACAATAGTCAGGGTCCAATATTTATACCCTGTACCTAAGCATTAATCCTACTCAAGTACGACTCATTACAATCTTTGGAAAAAGAAAACATTCCTAACTTAAGATAACTTGGACCCTAATTTTCCCTTTTTGTAGAGTCCGACATCTTTTTCCGACGCCAACCGTAGCTCATTGATGTTATCCGCTGATGTCATCTGAAGAGAGCCGATCCTAGTATCGCATCTGAATAAGCTAATATCGATCCTAGCAATCGATTCCTTGATGATGCAATCTTGGAAGCTTCGAGTTTCCACGTTCTTCTTCCCAAATTTTGGGTGTAAACAATATGTGACAAGAATTTTTTATCATATCTTTTTTAAAATAAATATATTTTGTTAAAATATATATTAAGTAAAAAAATTGTTGTGTTGTGTGTGTGGTGAGGGCATATGGCTCCTCCTGCCCCTCTGGCTCCTAGGTCCCAGGCTCCTGGCTCAAGCCACTAGCTTTATCTTAGGTGAAAAATGAAACATGCATCTATCGGGTGTAGGATATTTTAAGTGATGGCATCAACAACAAGGTCTACATGCCGAGTTTTGTGCCAATTGGACCCTTCCATCAAGATATGACCACTTTAGACTGAAAAAGAGAAAGATATTATGTTTCATAATGAATCTGAGAAGTCATGTTCAGATTTCAATGATGCATCATATTGGATTCATTACTACAGATTGACTTTTCACTATCACCACTTTCACTGGCATAGCAATAGAAGTGACTATGTTTTACTTCCACCTCCGGTTGGACCGATAGCGAGGCCTCCTGCTGAAGGAAATCGACAGTTGAGACTTCTACCACCAACGGGTTAACAGTAGATGCGGCAGTGGTATTTTCTTTGTCGCATGAAAATCCAAGCCGAGTGGATAGGCATTCTAGCCGTCGGCCCTACATGACCATTTGGTCTACCGGTGGTAGTAAATTCAGCGTGAGTATTTTTCCATTTCCCAACTACCCATAACACAGTTGCATCACCATTCCACTTCTCCATCTTCAAAGTTGGCACATTGTTCCTCTCTCCATTGCATGCCTCACGCCATGCCACCACCACCTCCCGCACGGTCGGTGCATTGTTCCTCTCGCAATTTGTGTGAACCATTACACACCTCGCGCCGCACCGCCGCCAGATCCAAAGGCAAGGGTATGCTTTCACACTTCACTGATGGATTTTTGATGGATTATTTTCCTCTTTAGTGATCTCATTAGTAAGGAAGCTCTCATCCTACTACACAATGACGATTTAGGCTCTTCAAAATGGAGGCGGCCCCCAACAACAAGAACGCACATGCCAGCCTCATAGAGGATCTTGTTCTAGAGATCCTCTACCACCTCCCCGCCCACTCATTGTTCTCTTGCAAAATGTGTTTGTTGCTCCTAGAACTGCCTCATCTTCGACAACCGTAAGGTGCTGCCCCAGACTGTGGTCGGCTTCTTCTACGATAGTGAGAACGACAATTGAAATTTCACCAGCGTCTCTGGTGTACACCCCCTTTGAATTCTTGCCCTTCAATCCTGACAATATAATTGTCTTAGATTGTTGCAATGGCCTCATACTATGCTGGTGCCTTGGGGTTGATGGATACTGCTATGTCGTCTGCAATCCAATGACCTAGAAGATTAATACACTACCGCCTAGAACCCATGATGTTGGCCATTCTGTTGGTGAGGCTCGCTTGGGGTTTGATCCGATAGCCTCCTCATACTTCCATGTGATTGAGTATGTGGATGTCGATGGTTTGTGCGTAGGTGTGGAGATCTACTCATCTAAAACTACAGCATGGATCTATAAGGAATCTGAATGGGGCAAGGATACTTATGTGACATTTACAGACAACCAAGTATGTTTCTTAACGGTTGTCTGCACATTATGGGGCACTCTGGGGAGTACTCTATGATACTTGTTGTGGATATGGAGGGAAACACATGGAGGGGAATTGATCGGCCTAGTGGTCTTCAACACTCCATGCATCAAGCTCAAGGTCACTTGTGTGTATGTACTGTTGTTGGTCCCAATGATTCCAAGCTTTCAATCTGGATCATTGAAGACTATAGTACTAATAATTGGACATTGAAGCATACGGTCAGCACGCAGATCCTATTTGGAAGGATTAATATTAGATTTGGTTTTGTGGATTGGGTTGCCAAGTACACAGTGATTACAGTTCAATCAGAATAGAATATGATTTTCTTTGCTGGGGAGGATGGAACAATCATCGCATATGACATGGACCGCCAAAGAGTTCATGTCATCCCTGCCCGTGTCTTTTGGTATGTTAGATGTAGCATTAAAAGAGTTCAACTGTAGACCATTCTATATTCCTTATGTCCCATTGTTCTTGGAATCATTAGCAGAGCAGTAAATAAAGCTGCATTTGATGTATCTCTCTATCATGTATTTTAAATGGACCTTACTTGTCTATGGACATGTTAATTTCCTCAATGATGGATGTTGTCATTATGTAAGCTAAACTAGTGTGTCATCTTTGTTTTGTTTGCAAATTGAATTATTTATTTGGTGCACACATGTGTTACGGTGGTGTTACAATAACATTTCAACACCAATGGCTCCTCTGCTTGGCTTTTAATAGAGGGACGTGGTCACGTGTACTGTCTTCTACTTGGCTTTTAATTTAATTCCTCACAAAAAATGTGACGTGAGACTTGATCGGATGGACTCTATTATGCGATGAATATGGAATTAGACATCAATTCTAGGTGGCGTGACAACTCCCATCGCCATTTCAAACGCTGATTCAGCGTTAGTAGCGCGAAGAGTACTATAGTAGAACACTTATATTGATTTACGGAGTAGTTTCCTAACTAATTCATACTAGAACACTTATATATTGAATTACGGAGACTGTAGTAGAACACTTATATTAAAGAGTACTATAGTACAACACTTATACAGAAAATCAAAACCTAACTAATAATTCACTCTCACATGTAAAGAGTGAATTAGTTTCCTATTCTAATTGCCATTTTGAACAAAATAATTTCATGGCGAAGCCTACATTCCTTGCTGCAAAACAGAGTCCTTTCGTCCCATCGTTTTGTGAAATTTAATTTGATTGATTGAGGAGGAGTTATTGTGACAAACTTGTTTCCCAGTTATTTAAAGAGTATCATCCGGCCACGAAGTGCACTGTGCCACTTGATCTTGGATGTTGGACGCGATCTCGACTGGCGTAGCCCACAACAACGCAGTTGGGTACGGCGTGTTCTTACGTGTGAATCGCACTCCTAATTGGTGACCAGTGTGATGGTTGTGTTTCCAATGTTTTTGAATGCTTTGGGTACGATTGCAATGCTTTGGGTACATTGCTAGGCCAAGCGACGTGAAATATGCACCTTGGGAACTCAACGATGCCAAGCGAATGGTCGCCATTGAATGGACATGTTGGGTACACAACAAGGTGAATCGATGGGAAACATGTGCCTAGGGAAGTCGATGTTGCCATGCGAATCGTCGCCATTGCTTTGTATAAGAAGGGGGTGTGGTGTGTTGCTTTCTCCAATCTGAAACTTGCAAAATTTTGCAGTTGATCTTTCTCTTTCTTTCTTCAACTGTACTGAATTTTATGTACTCAAAACTTGCAAAATTTTATGTACTGAATTTTTAGCATAGAATATGTATGTTTTATTTACATGAAATATGAAATGTTCTTAACTTATGTATTTTTCGGGATCTTCCTTATCTTTGCTACAATGTTTATTTTGTGTGATGGAGAAGCAGCCTTCTGTGACCGGTAGTGTGATGGTAGCCCTCGAGCACCTTAGATTTTGTGACCGTATGTTACGTCCATCATTAGGTGATATTCTTAACACGCAACCACCACCGCCGGTAGACTTCACCGCCGTTTCCAGATGGTTAGGATGGCACCACTATCGTCAATTTCCAAACCCGCCGAAATCTCCCAGCACGTATTTATGAAGTTTCGCTCAAATTTGCATTGCTGTGGCCCCAACTTTAGCTTACAAAGACCGCTTCCCCACCCTGTCTGCCTCGGTGCCTCCTCCTCAGTGCTACTATTCTCCATCACCGCCACTCACCACCAACAATCTAGTGCTCTGCGCCGTGGCGCCGGTATGCCTCACCGCCCCGCACAGATCCACCGGTGACCAAGGTGGTACTCACCGCCATACTCGCTCGAGCTCACTGCTGCAATATCCAAATGCAAGGGTAATGCTTTCGCACTTCCCTTATCCATGTTTCTTAGATTTTTATTCCACTCTTCACTCATGTAAGTAGGAAGCAAGCTTCCATCTGATTAGTGTGTGTCTGCCACTCCAGCAGATCCTTGTTAAGATAGAGGAGGTCCCGAACAAGATGAAGGGAGTGGGCATCCTAATAGACCATGTCTTGGTCCTCATCCTCCGCCGCCTCACTGCCCGCTCCTTGTGCAACTGCAAGTGTGTCTACCGCTCCTAGAACCACCTCATCTCGGACATCGAGTACCGAAAGGAGCTACCACAGATTATCGCCGGATTCTTCTATCACACCTGAAAAGGCAAACACCACTTCACCAGCATCACCGATGAACACCCCTCCTTGTCCTTCTTGCCCTTCCCCATTCACGATGTCATCGTCTCAGATTGCTGCAGCGGCCTCATCCTCTGCTAGTGTTTTGGGTGTCGCTATGTTGTTTGCAATCCGGCAACTAACAAATGGTTGCTACTGCTGGATAACCTTTGTTCTTGTGATGAGGCTCACTTGGGGTTCGATCCGATAGTCTCCTCTCACTTCCATGTGTTTTAATATGGGAAGATGAGGGAGGGTGAGTCCGTAGGTGTGAGCATCTACTCATCTAAGAGTGCAGCTTGGATCTTTAAAGAATCTGAATGGGGCGATAGTATTATAGTATCGACATATGCGAGAAGTGTGTTTCTTAATGATTTTATGCACTGGCTCGAGTTCTCCTAGATCATTGCTGTTGATATGGACTAAAAGCCATGGACAAAAATACAGAAGCCATGTGGTGATGCAATCTCCATCCATGAAGCCCAGGATCAGTTGTGTTTATGTACTGCTGATATTTACACTATGACTCAGCTTTCAATTTGGATCCTTGAAGACTATGGTAGTAATAGATGGGCATTGAAGCATACGGTGACCACACTGGAGATATTTGGATGGAACAATATTGAATTTGGTTATGAGGTTTGTGATGTGGAGTATAGAGTGATTGTAGTTCACCTGGAATGGAATTTGATTTTCCTTGTTAGGGAGGATAGAACACTGCTTGCATATGACATGAACCACGAAAAAGTTCATGTCCTCCCTACACGGATCATCCGCTGCCCTAGACCTACCTAGAGTCTATGTATCAATGGACCTCACTATTTCCTTATGTTCCCTTGTTCATGGAGTCATTAGCAGAGCAGTAAAGGTGCATATGTTGTATTTTGTTGTTAAGACATGTCTTTGTTTAGGTAGGGAGTTGTTTTGAGTCTATATATAGTCCAATTTTGGCTTGGTAACTAAACCAATGGTATGTTGAATATTATTAATTATTAATTCTGTTGCTTTGCATTGTGCAGGTTTTGGAGTCTCAGTGTTTTTGAACGATTTTCCTGCAATGACTATGGGAGGAAGAAGAGGGTTCCATCGTGCATTGGCTGCCAAGCTGATCAAGGAGTGCCAATCTGAAGGAGTGGAGCACATCTACCTTACGTAAGTCTGTAGGGAGCAGAACCTTTATTATGCTATCTATGTACCGCTTGTGTTAATTCATCAATTAACACAGTTGTTATGTTAGTGTCGACCATTGTTATTATAACAAGTACTCTTCATTGTGGACATGATGAATGATGTGT
The DNA here is from genome assembly GCF_019320115.1 of Miscanthus floridulus. Classification (NCBI taxonomy): domain Eukaryota; kingdom Viridiplantae; phylum Streptophyta; class Magnoliopsida; order Poales; family Poaceae; genus Miscanthus; species Miscanthus floridulus. Next base: position 167,123,903 of record NC_089587.1, on the reverse strand, counting down.
AATGATTATATCTGTATGGTGTGTGTTCAGTAAGTTATTAAGGCCCAGCTGAATTAGTAAATATATTGTGAAAACCGGAAGCAATTCTGCCACCGTCAGATGTACGGGCCGTTGGTTGTTTTGTCATCACTACCACTATTCGTCTAAAGCGGCAGGGGTCAATAGTGTATCACCGTCGAATCGTTTAATAACCCGACACTGACTAAAGGATCATCACGGGCGGATCATACTGCAACGCGACGATGATGATGCCCTATGACCAGGCGGTTCATTCGTTGAAGCGACGATGATGTTCGCCTTGACACAGACGAGTGTGCTCCAATGCGACGAAAACAAGAACTTGATCACGGACGGATCATAAGCCAATACGGTGGTGTTAGTGTACACCTACACAGGTGGGTCGGGCCTCAATGCGACAGAATAAGGATCTGATCACGAACGGATCATAAGCCATGCGGCGGTGTTAGTGCATACCCACACAAGCGAGCCGTGCTCCAATACGACGAAAGTAAGCACCTTATCACGGACGAATGATAAGCCAAAATGGCGGTGTAGTGAACATCCTAGTCGGTCTCAGATAGTGACGGCGATGGCTATGACTATCATTGCAGACAGCGATAGGGGTTACGATGTGGCTGTGAAAGGTGCGAGTGTAGTAGTGATTATAAAAGAATTGAAAAGTTTTTACAATGAGCCAATCCTTGGAGAGACAAACTATTGATGGAGTTTTCTTACAATGTCATACTAAAAAATTCAAGTGAAATGAAATCTCCATCTGTCGTTGTTCTTAAAGACCCACTTGCAAACACTAATGAGTTATCCAGTTCCCTAACAAGCAACTTGCTAACACTAATCAATTATACGGTTCCCTTGAGCTATTTTTTAGCCATAGAACAGTATTTTTCTCTCACAACATTTCTGCATAAGCCAAATTTCAGCATAAGCGAACATGGTGGCAAGCAGGGGCAGAGCAAGGCGTCGGGAGGGGCCATGCCCCACAAAACAGCACAAACAATTTTTTAACTTAATATATAAAATTTAATAAACTATATTTGTTTTAGAACTATATGATAATTTTTTTGTCGTATACATTTTTTGATATTTTATGGACTACAAAATCACACAAAACACAATTAGAATAGAATATTTTGATTTATCTAAACTTGTTTTCCTACTGAGACTCTATTTCAATTAATAATTATTATAACTACTTGTTTCAACTACGATTCGTGATGTTCTGTTGAAAACTTTGGATCTAGATCACATTTAAAATTGAATACAATGCTTTCCGATGAAATTTATTTCACTTTTCAAAGCGGGGCACTGCCTATATATTTGTCCATGCATCTACATAGACCATTCTGGGGAAAGAAAACTAAGCAAGCCAGCCTACCTGCTAGCACTAGGAATAAAAGCTCTGATGTGTTTATTTCACTTATTCAAATCGAGCCTGCCTACATTTCTCCATGTCTATATATAAACCATTCAGGGGAAAAGCCTACCTATTGGGAATAAAAGCTCTGGCATGTGGCCTTCATCCGGAAGTCACAACTGGCAAGGTTTCTGGAGCTAGCTCATCCTCACGAGATTCCATCCATTGTAGCGTGTGTCGCCCAGGGCATAAGGGGCATGATAACTTGGCCTTATCCTCTTTTTCCTCCAGCTTAACACCGGGGGTCTATTCAGGATTCCAAACTCATAGTGGCAACTAAACACAAGGGTTGTGCTTGTTGCGAGATTTAACCCAACACCTTATGGCACTGAGCTAACGACAGCCATGCACCACCTGTGTCCACATTCACAAAGTTTGTAACCTCGATGACAGATGGGGCCAGAGACATGAGAATGCTTCTGATCGCACACGAACATGTCACGTGTGTCCTCGGCGATGAGCGCGATGCACAAGATATGTCGCAAGGAGAGTCTTGTCGGGAGCGAGCCTGACAAGAACCTTGTGCTCGCTGTCGCAACGAAGTAGCCGGCAAGGAAGAACAAGTAAAAACTAGATAGAGAGAGAAAATAGTAGATGCGAGAAATAATGTAATAGATTTGTTTGTGTGATTGTACGTTGTCTATGCGTGTCTGGTCCTTGACAAAGCAAATCTACATTGAAAAGGAATCTGTCATGGCCACGTCCAAATATTTTCCAACGCACCAACTTGACCAAAGCAATGCCTCGGCCAAATAAATCTCCGTATAAAACTTCACGTGCTTCTGTGGCTACGGAAGGAAATAAATCCTAGCTCAACCGGACTCGGGTTCAACCAAGCTGCATATTTCCGATTGATGCTGGATTTCTGAACTAATATCTTGTCCAGGCTGTCCTTTTCTTTATGATCAGACTCCAGCAGGCAAAAATATGCCGGTACATGTTCCATGTCCGACTAAATTAAGGGAGTGTTTGGATCCGGCTACTAAAATTTAGGAGGTATGTCGGGAGAATGTTGTATGGGGTATTCGTATACTAATAAAAAAATAAATTACATAATCCGTCAGTATTCCACGAGACGATTTTTTAAGCCTAATTAATCCATCATTAACACATGTTTACTGTAGCAAAACCTTGTCAAATCATGAGCTAATTAGGCTCAAAAGATCCGTCTCGCAAATTAGTCGCAAACAATGTAATTACTTTTGTAATTAGTCTATATTTAATACTCCATACATATGTCCAAACATCCGATGAGATAGCGACTAAAATTTAGGAGAGGCAACTAAACACCCCCTAGCCCTCCTCGCATTTGATCGCACCCAAGTAGGCCTGTCTGCAAAGGGGGCGGGTCAGAGTCGGAGCGCCCCTGTTGCTGCTCCTATGTTCCGTTCGATGATGTGCAGTTTTTTTTTTTTTTTTGGGATAAAGGGAGTACATGGTATATTTATAGAATACTGTTGCTTGGTAGTGATCCTAAGAAGAATATCGGTGGTCAACCCATGATGAATGCATGTTAAACTTCTTTTACCAAACTCTACACATTGAACATCACCCATCTATTCCCTCAAAAAAAACATCACTCATCTATATCCGGTTGCATGATACATGGTACATGCCTAGTAGAGGAAATTATAGGGTGTTTGGTTTGAGGAATGAGTTAACCCATTATCTACTTATTCCTCACTTTTTTTTATTTCGTTCATGGAATAGAATATGCCTAGTTGAGAAAATTATAGGGTTTTGGTTTGAGGAATGAGCTAGTCCATCATTTACTTATTCCTTACTTTTTTTTTTTGTGGAATAGAATAGGTTGATACATCATCACCTCATTCTTCACAAGCTAATAATTAGTACTAATAGGGGGAATGGAGACATCACACCAAATTTGAGGAATGGACTCACGATGCATCACCTTATTATCTAGGATGGAGTGGCTCCTCAAACCAAACACATTAAGCACCCACTGCATGTCCAGCTGATAAGGTTAAGCACCCCTAGGCCCTCACTAGTATGTCATCAAGATATTTGATTAAAAATGCTTTTGTTTGTTAAAAATGCAAGATGTGAAATGCTTTTGATTGTAAAAAATGCAAAGGTCCACAAAATTTCTGGAAAAAGGTAAAGTTCAGAAGTTTCACATGTCAGTGAGTTACCAAGCAGTAATTGAGGTGATTGGTTCGGCATAAGTTCATCCCATTAATTTTGGTGAACAACTCCTTTTATCGTGCTTATATATATGCTAATTATTATTAGCTTGTGACAATATGAGGGGGGGGGGGGGGGGGGGGGGGGGGGGAGGGGTGGATCAACTCATTAGTGATTCCAGTCCAAACCAAAAAAAAAAGGAGCTAAAAGATGATTCACCACCGCATGTCTCAAACCCCCAATAAGTTGTCTTCAGTAATACGGAGACAAGACACTTGCAGTGAAACTTCGTAACAAGTGTTACCTTTCATGCAACTCACAAGTTGTCTTCAGGTATAATTCGATCATCTAAAAGGCTCAAAAACTGTGTAAATGACAGAATACCGGCTTCAAAAGGTTTTGGCCTCAGAGTTGCATGCTACCCAACCCAACAGTAGTGCATTTTCTTCTCTCAACGTCACAGCAAATAAGGCGTGTATGAATCCCATTAGGTTAGACATTGCATTCATCTTTCATGATGTTAAATCCTTGCTGCTAGATAACTGGATGATTTGGAGGAATGGTACAGATATCACATCAACCATTCAAGAGTCTTCAGGTCCAAACACGAATGGAGCCATCCACAGAAGATGTCAACATGCAGGCCTTCGTTGGGTGGTAACTGAATGCTAGTTACCTGCCAAAAGAAACAGTGTTAGGTACATGTATGTTAAGTTGTTGCACAGCATAAGGTGCAATTCTGGAAAGGAAAATACCACAGAACTATGTGCCCTGAATCTTGCAACAACAGGTGCATCCACTAACTCCCAGAAGAAAATATAACCATCTTCAGATCCGCCAACAACAAATGCATCATCATTCGTCAGACAGGAATCCATCTTGAAGGACTGGAAATATTATAAATCAGAAATTAAACAATGCAAACGAATAGGATTACTGTTTTTTCTTGAAGGACTGGAATATTATAAATCAGAAATTAAACAATGCAAACGAATAGGATTACTATTTCTTCTGCAAACCCTTGCATCATTGAATCATAATGGTATATTTAGGTTTTTCAGCTCTAAAGCAAGCCCTCTGCTCTCCTTTTAATGAATTAAGCAGACTAGCAGTGTTTCTCTACTTCATCCACTACAAATTTAATGAGGCGTCGTGGTTCACTATTTTACACAACTGTATACATTTCCTCCATTCTTATGTGAAACTTGTCAGATTAAGTTGAAATCAATGTAAGTATCCATAAGTACCAAATCTTTGGCAGTATCACAAATGAAGATTATTGAAGAGATACCTTGCACGTATGTCCCTTATACTCCTGTAACAGTTCTCCAGATGACCTAATAAACGCAACAGACATCAAAAGTTTAATATTTTGTGCATGATGCCCCTCTATTTAGTACATTGAAGAGATGGCACCCATCTACTCAACAGAACGGAAAAATCACCACCTCTGTCCGTATCATGATGGAAGATAATATGATGAGAAATTGTACCACACATAATTCACATTCATAGTTTTTTTTTAAAAGCTACTTTACATTCATAGTTAGTGATGCACTCCCTAAACTTGCTATGGAAATAACAAAGATGAAAACCACCACTTATGATCCTAATATCATTTATTCCTTTCCTCCCTAGACAGCAGCAGATGTCAATGATGAATGGGCAATGGGGCCATCATAATGCGGACTCTAAAAGCACAAGAAAATCGTTCTTGGTAGCTATGTGGACCAAAACATGAAGACATGGCTCCTGATTGCAATGGCATTGGAATTCAAGCATGATGATCTTCTGATGCACAGGAACACACAAAGTAAATATTAGCATGTGATTTGTTGCAGAGACCAAGAAAAATGGTCCATTTAACTTGCTAGCTACCCAAGAGAGTACATGTTTCAATACCAAGTTAACTTAAAGCTTTCTAATGTATATGTAAAAGAAACACCAAACCAGCCTGAATCTTGCACTACAATTCTCAAATATATTGCTTGAGAGACATGAGGAGCCTGCAAGTGCAAGTGTAAAACACCTCCATGGCACCAACAGCAGCTTAGTGCAGCTCCGGAACCCAGTGATTGGATATATTTGGACCAAAAGAGTTCCCATGTGTGATGTTATGGCAAAGACAATAGGCCAGTGATGAATCAGGGACTAAGAGTTAAGGAGAAAATTTGCTTTGATCAATCCATTCAAGATGGTAATGAGATTGGCAGCTATGTCAAGATGAGGAATTTCTTCAGTCCATATTGTCATCATTGATAACCATATCATCTTTCCAACCAAAGCTAAAGGAAGAGTGTGACTGCATCCTTCTATAAAGTAGAGGAGAATAATAATAATAATAATAATAATAATAACCCCATACTTGAGTAATGGGATTTAATTGCTCCAAAATGCTAGATAAAAGAGGCTTCCCTGCAATGTTGTGCCCAGGCTAAAAACAAAATACTGAGCAGCTTGTAAATAGCACTTACTTGTCTAGAAGCCGCACAGTAGAATCTAAACAGTTAGCTAAAAGGCAATTGCTATCATTTGATAATGATACACAGTTCACAGGATGCCCCAGATTATCAACAGTCTCCCTGTTATAAGCAAGAGGGAAATGAATCAACAAACCATACAGAAACAATTCATAGGAGTAAATGGATTAGGATTCGAAGTACTTCCTTAAAAAAGAGGGAACAACCAAAGTTCCATTTAGTAAACCAAAAAGTACATGTCAGATATAATTCATAATAGAATAAGGCATCACCTACCTACCCATGCGAATGTCAAATGCCCGGACAGTACCATCAACACTGCCAGCAATTATTTCTGTCTTTGTTAGGTTAACTGACATTACACTATCTTGAAAAGTATCAATTGTCTGCAACATGATAGAATAGAAAGAAAGTGTATAAGACATCAAGAAAAGGAAATATAACAAAACATGATGCATCTATGTATTATAGGTAACAATGTAAAACTACCTGAATAGGGTCGCTGCTTTGTGACCTGCAGTCAAATGCATGCACCGTACGGTCATAACCAGCTGAGACTACAACAGCGTTGTACTCATTAAACTTCACTGAATTGACCTATCGAGAGCAGAATAAAGATGGCTGAGCTCAAAAATTACAAATCTATCACACAGAGACTCTGTCTATCAATTTTTTAGCTTCACCGACACGTCTGACCATAATCACATAGTTGAATCACAGTGTGCAATGCCAACTGCTAAATGCAAGTGGAACTATCAGATAAAAACACAAGAGTACAACCACCAGAGGTATGGTTCAGAGCACTGCTTTGGATGGAGCTGGTATCACAGCAATGGGAACGATACACTATTGTCAGTGGTGTTCTTCAGGTAGCGTTCACCAGTGTTCAGAGCAACAAACAAGAATTGTACGGCACAAATAATAGAAGCACTATAACCCACACAATGAGCACGGAACTACTTGATTAGAATTGTGTAAACTGCTCAGCTTCAAGAACAATCACATTCTGTCGTGGCCATCAGAAGACAGGGATGAAAACTCCATAAATAACGGAAAAAATAAAACATCAATTGATCTAATGCATTACCTCGCTGTTGTGACCGCGGAACTTGCGGATGACGCGGCCCGAGGCGACGTCCCAATAGAAGATCTGTCTGTCGGCGCCGCAGGACACCAGTTTCGCGTTATCCCTGCCCAGAAACAAGCCATGAAACCAATGAACAGCAAAAAAAAACACTTGGCGAATTTTCCGTTGCCGCGTCTTCGGATCAGATGCGACGCAACGAGGGGGGGGGGGGGGGGTGGGCGCGGCGGGGGCGCGTTGGGGGGCGCGTGCGTACGTACGAGGAAGAGTGCGCATCGCGGACCTCGCGGGCGTGGGACTTGTAGGTCTTGACGTGGGCGCCGGTGTGGAGGGTTCCAGAGGCGGAGCGTGCGGTCCTTGCCGCAGCTCAGGCAGTAGTTGCCGTCCCGGTTGAACCGCACGGCCAGCACCGCCCCCTCGTGACCCGACAGCGACCGCGCCTCCGTCCGCGGCAGCTGCTGCGCGGCCGTCCCCGAGGACGTCATCTCTTGCTCTGTCTCCGCCGCCGCCGCCGAGGATGGGATGGACGGAAGACGACGAGTTCGACGACCACCGGAAGAGATGAATAGTGGGCCGGTGATGTGGATTGGGCTGGCTAAATGGAATGTAGCCCGTAGCCCAGGAGAGAATTATAGCTGAATAATACTTGTCCTTCCTAAGGAAAAATGAATATCGCTTTTGTTCTTTAACAGTTTAATTAAAAAAATCCCAAAAACTTTTAACTTTCTTAGCATTAATCTATTTCCATGTTTGTAGTAACCCTAGAGAATCTGGATGAACGGAGGCACGGAGCCTTATCATGCATGGCAATAGTATGTTTGTGGATAAAAGTGTGCAGATTGGATTATCTAGACGAACTCACGATTTAATTTGTGATGGTAACCATGCATATCATCTACAGTCACGTGTAGCATCCCTATCACAAAATAGAGATTTTGTGAGAGTGGTATATTTTCATGAGAAATGATGAACATACTGTCATGGTTTTTTTTTTTTGTGGAGGCGCTTAGAAACCCTCACAAAAATGAAGGTGCTCCATATACCCTCATTAAAATTTGTTTTTTTTTTGTGAATCCTCCATTCACCGTTATGAAAATTGCAAATTTCCGCCACAAAAACACAGTAGCACCACTACTTTTATAAGGGTAGCCATCGATCTCTTGTCCTTTTTTCACATCGCTTCCCTTTATTTCTTCTTTTTTTCACATAGCTCATTTAGCTTTCGCGCCTAGCAGGCCAAAAAGATTGTGTTAGTTTCACTCGGCACAGACCAAAAAGGCCATTGTCGTCATCTATTCCAAAACCTAACAACCCCCCACCCCACAAGCCCCAAAAAGATTGTGTTAGTTTCACTCGGCACTGACCAAAAAAGGCCATTGTCGTCATCTATTCCAAAACCTAACAACCCCCCCCCCCCCCCCCCCACACACACACACACACAATGTCCCCCCTCTCGGCCTCTCCCACACCCACACAGGCATAGCACCACACATGTCATTTATGTCTTGTTAACTCGTGAAGCAACCATGTGCACCTATCGTGGATTTGTGACATGTGTATATACTCATGCATCCAACACATGAGAGAGATGTAGTTGACTAGTGCCTGTCACCAATTTGTCCTCCACTTGGCTTTAAGAGGGCAATTGTAGTAATTGTTTCTCTGTACAATGCCATGCAATGGTGTTGTCCATATTAATACTTGGTGGTTTCTTTTTATAAAAATGACTAGGTTTACAAGAAATTTCTCAAATTAAATAACATCAGTTTCCGTAGCAAGGGTGATACAATACGAAAGCATAATCTACACCATCATTGATGATGATAAGTTATACTAACGGCCAGTTTGACCAGATGGAAAGAAGTGTTCATGAAGTTCCTCTGAAAAAAGAACTAGCCTTGATGAAACTTGTAGAGAAACGTAGAGTAGATGAACCCTACGATGTATGATCAAGAACCCAGTATGTAAGCGCGATTTTCACACGTAGCAATCACAGGATTTTCTCAAGTAGCATCATTAGTTCTGAATAATTTTCCAATTTTAATAAGTGATTCAACTGGAAGGGCGGGCCTGGTGCAAACGGTAGAGTCTTACCGCCTATGACCGGAAGGTCTCGGGTTCGAGTCGCGGTCTCCCCGCATTGCACAGACGAGGGTAAGACTTGCCACTAACACCCTTCCCCAGACCCCGCACAGAGTGGGAGCTCTCTGGGTACGCCCTTTTTAATAAGTGATTCAACTTAATTTCAATTGCTATAGATGGTTATGTAACCGTGATAATTTCAGCACGGATCGGAGTGAGTTATCACGTGATTTAACTGTTTCAATTTCCTGTGGGATAATTTATTCTTTTAATGAAACATGTGCTTAATTGCAAAAAAAAAAGAGTTCCGTGGGATAATCTTTTAGGAGTGCCTTCTCTAAGGGGTCGTTTGGATCCTTTCATTTTGAAGGAATTGGAATCTACTTAATGAATTAGACTATTTGGCTTGAAATTTATCATTCCATAACTTTTTCAAGCTCACATATAAGCCTATCTCAAATTTATAGGGTGGAAGATGAAAATTAATTCTATAGATCATCATGCTATGTTTCTACTCTGTAACTTTTAACACACTTCTCAACTCGCTTCTCTATAGTAGAAATGTAATATATAAGTATCTCATTTGTATGGCTAACAATAATATATAAATATATTCCATATACAACCATATTAATTTAATTAATCTATGCCCAAATTATAATTATTAGAATGTATGGATCAAAACGGGGACCTAAAAGAAATCTAGGAACGCCTTTGACGTACGCAGTTGGTGCTGCTCTACTATACAGAATTTCTACCATACTCACAAGAAAGCATCTCCTACCACCACTCGGCTACGTGCACGCGGGCACAAATATTTGCCTGATTCACAACTGGCCACCTTTCTAGAGTTCCAATAATTTTCCACGTCAATACTACAAGGTCACTGCATAAGAACGCAGATTTATCAAGAAGGAACCCTGGTCTGGGTAACTGGGTCAGATAGTGTTCTAACCAAGATTTCGTGTGTTGATCCCAAATTTGGATTAATTTTCAGCACAGTCGTCAAGAGAAAAATAAAGAGATGATATAAACTACAACTAGGATGGAGATCTACACCAAACAAATAATCGAAAGGTCGTGGTTGCTGAATTCACAATAGCGTCCTTTGTTTGCAATTCGTGTCCTCTTCATCATGTTCCAACTGTTCCAGAAAGGGGAAAAACGATTTATTTATAATGAACAGGGAACTGAGAGAAACCCCAAAAAAACTAGCTAGCTTAAGATAAATTTCCTACAGCAGTTTAGTCCTCCTCACCCTCAGTGCATACTTTTGCGCAAGTTCACCAGCGAAATCATTCAGGGAACTTTTGGGGTTGAGGGAGTTGAAAAGGCAGAGACAGCATTTGGAATAATATACTTTTCCACTTCCAATTCGTTTACTATAAAATGGAGACGTATATTAAAAAAAACTGTTGAATTTTACTTTGCATTTTGGTCATCAAGAATGGTTATTATGGAAACTGAAAGTTCCCTGACATATAGTCAAATATTCAGATTAATGTTATATGTTTTACCTCACTCATAACCTTCGTAGACCTTCTCCCAATCTGTGCTCTCTTTTGTTTCTTTGCTACTTGCTCGTCTAAAAGATGATCAAGATCTGTATCTGTGTAACCTGCAATTATTTTCAAACATTTAAAATAAATAACATTAAGGGGAGTTTCCAACTATACCACCCCTTGAGAGGCAACTTACATTATTCCAAGCTGACGGTATAGATGAAAAGTACACATCAAATAGTGATATAAAAGAAAATTGTCCTAATATTACCTGCAAAAAGGAAGAACTTATTCCTAATCTTAAAGTACCGATTTTGGCCTAAAAGCCCATATCTGACAACATATTTTAATTTAGCAGTCCTAGGTGATTACTAGAATTGAGTATTCGAGTTACATGAAGTTTCTTCACAGCAACTACTGGACCAAGAACATAGGAGATCGAAGAATCTTCACCTTTAAGAAGGCCTTCAAAGTCCTCCATGTCATCCATCTCCGTTTCGATCTCATCAGCTTCAATGTACTCTATCTTATTTTCCTGCATTGACGGAGTAAGCTCACAATAAATCACAAGGCCCGTGAACATTGAGAAAACATCAAAGTGAGATTGTAACTACAATCCTTACCTCTTCGTCCTCTAAGACATGAACATCATGATCTTCATCTAGTTTCACAATATTATCAAAAGCATTGAAGGGATAATTGTGTATTTTACTGTAGCAACCATTCTTCAGACGTTCGAGTAATTCACTTTGAATACACTGCATGATGGCAGGTGGGCATATGTTAGAATTTGACGATGGATAATGAAAAAAAACGTGATAAAGGTCAGGAAATGACCTTATCAATTTGTGCAGCTATCTCAGCTTTCATCTCTTTGTTGATATCAATCTTAGTCTTTTTCCTGGGTACAGTCATTAACTTCTCCCTAAAAGAGCGGATAAATATGGTTAGCAATTTTCCATGTCTCAAGAGAGGTAACAACTAAGTTTTTATACAACAATGTAATGTTGTGTCATTCATACCCCTTCACATTATCCTATCATATTCAGAAGAAGGAAATAAACTATTAGAAGCTAATATGTTCGCTTGTCTTATAATCCGTACTTTTCAGACAGTGTTTCGGTTTGTTTTTTCAGCGAAGCAAACGGGCCGCTGTGAAATCAGTAGCATACGTGCCTACCTCACTTTCAGATGAAGTTTCCTCATTCTTATACTGAGTCATTTTTGTTAGGCGCTGCTTGATTTTATGCACAAGTAACTTTGGCCAAAATTCCTAAACGAAGAAACAAAGGCTTGTAAGACACAAGATGTACAACAGTTTAGTTGGTAGATGAGCTCTTTCAGCAGTTTTCATTCGATGTACAACAGAAAGAGATACACACAAGATGCTTTTCAAGGCTTGTAAGACTTTTCACTTGGAATTTTCATTCGATGTACAACAGAAAGAGATACACACAAGATGCTTGTTGATAACTTCTATTGCTTTCTCGTAGTTCCTTGGCAATTTAACCCTCTCCCACAGTTTAGTTGGTAGATGAGCTCTTTCAGCAGTTTTCATGTACAAGTAAAAAATAACTGCATGCCAGTAAAAGGAAAGAAGAATAACAATATCACCAAAAGATTCAGATTATAACCACGCATAGCTTCCCATTCGAAGGATCAGGAGCTTAACAGGAGGCGACAAAAAAACAGGGGAGGGTGAATTCGGTGGCTCACCATCGTGATCGCGTATGGTGGCATAGCGGCTGTTGGCGAGGGGGCATGAACTCCGGTTGCAGATGCCCGTAGCGTTGTAGGGGCTCCGGCAGAAGATGCCCGTTTCGATCCTGCGAAAACCGCTTTACCGTCACAAGAAACACCGCCCCAAAAGTACACGACAAGATACGGCGGTTGCCGGCGTTATATACTTGGCCCTGATGGCGGATGCAGTGCCATACCACGTCGTCGCTCGTCTTCGACGACGCGGAGGACTGCGTATTCTCCTGCTCTGCTCCTGCTACGGATGCTTGATCTACTAGGGTTTTGGGACGGCAGCCAGGTTTGGTCGGATGGCATGGCCGGTAAGAGGCACCGTGGCGAGGGAACAGGGGATCAGGCTGAGCGTGTGTGGGCCGGGCTGGGTTTCGGACTTGATTTAGGCCTGGGGACTTTACTGCTTACATGCTTAGGAGTACTTGATTTAGGCCAATGTTTTAAATCAAGGCCTGGGGACTTTACTGCTCAGTACTTGGTTTTAGGGGACCTTGTTTTTTAGCGGCAAGGGACAGGTCACTGTGAGCTGAGAAATCATAACGTCAGGTTCTTTTCGTGTCTTAGGTGATTTTTTTTAAAAATAGGTAGCTTTGCTTTTTTTAGATGTAAAATAGATTTGTCCTGGCTTCAAATCTACCACGGCTATTATAAAAATGGGATGACATTAAGTTGTTTTAGCTCCTCTTAACAACTGAATTTTGCTCATGTATTTATATTATCTTTTAGCTATATTTACGATGTCTTATTATCATATTTACAATGAAATTATCAGCGTAATTTATTGGACGGAGTGATGTAATTTGGGATAACACTAATATATGTCATTTTTTTAAAAAAATACAAATATTTCTATGAATTCCAGATATCAGAGAAATATATGTCAAGTTGTTCACAAATGCCATCAAATTGTTCACAAATTTCAGAAAAAAATACAAATTCTATAGATTGCAGCTAGGGGGGCCATGCTTGCGCTCGCGCCGAGGACGGCCGCACTGGGGATGCCCGCGCCCGTGTGGGGGGGGCGGCGGACGGACGGAGCAACAGCCTGTGCCCGGGGGCGGCGGCGGAGGGAGGCGATGCCGGGGGTGACAGCGGATGAAATTAGGAGCCAAAGCGGAGGCGGCGAAGGGAGCGCAAGCCATAGAAACATCAGGAGCTAGAGAGAGAGCGCGAGATCGGACAGCCCAAAGCACACCACGTGCCAGATGTGACGTGATATCTAGCAATTCTCTAAAAATTATTCAAAATCAAAATGCTAAAAGTATCTAACATTACAGGCCAATGCAAAACCAAAACGGACATCCATGGAACGTGAAAATTTAAATAACTTTAACTCTAGAAGTTGGCATGTCCAAACCAAATATTCCTTCTCCATAGTGTGCTACAATAGAGGCTAAAACTAAAGCCAGTGTACAAAAAAATTCTTGTATGGCCATTATTTAACACAAAATCACTATTTGTGAGCCAAATTGTCCAACAAAAGAATTTTCAAAAATTTTCCAACAAAATGAACACACTACTACAGAAAATCTTTTGCACAGCGTTTCCATTTGAGGCTCCGAGATGGGCGGCCTGGTTGCCCGCCTCGATTATTCGAGGTAGGGCAGTCGGTGATGAGGACATCACTTCTTCGGATATACCCGCTGATCCTCCAACCGTCATGCAAGGTCCAATGATCCGGGCTCGAATGCGCCAACTCAATTTAGAGGTGACCTCGTTCTTAAGCAATCCTTTTTATACTTTTGAGAATAGACTACTACCTAATGATGTTATCTTGCTTAGGACCATTAGAGAGGGTCATGAAGGACTTAGAGGATGTGGTGGAAGCGAAGATGACCAGCAAGGACGTCCAACAGGAACCGGAGGCCCGGTCCAACATGATTTCGAGTCTACCTCGGTCTTCAGGACCAGTCTGCCTTAAACTGGTCATCTAGGACGCATCTTGACTCCGTTTTCGACGATCCACATATGGATGAAAAGCTAATTTGATAAGGAAGCCAATCCAATGGGTCTCACGTCAAAATCTCTTCGAAATCAACATGAATCATCGAAATAAGTCAGCGTCCAGAATCTACCAGGGTGCTGCGACACCGTCTTTTGGTCCGTTGGACCGTGTATCGTGTTTGGGCCCATTAGGGGGCGCGCCTAGGGTAGGCGACGACCCTAAGACCTTTATAATCATACGCCGCCGCCGTCATTAGGTTTTAGGTTTTGCTTAGATTATTATGTCAAGAACAGTTTCGCCGTTCATCGGTTTATGAGACCCCAACTTCGTGAGATTAATCATTCATCTGCAATTTGGTTGTGTTCTTTCTTGTTCTTGCTTGTGTTCTTCGTTGCGCAGGCAGAGATTAGCCTTCTTGGCGATGTCAACCTGGTCCGTGACTTGGTTGATAACCAGAGGAACTGTGGTGTTAAGATTGCAGGGTTCAATCTTTTGATCTAAAGCTGAATCGGTGTGTCATTCTCCGCCACAACAATAGTTACCTCTACCTAACGGAAGATCGGGATCCCCATTCCCATTAAATGGTAATCAAAGCTAAGGTATACCGTCAGGTTCATATTTATTCTCTAGTTTGAGTGTTTCGCATTCATCCCATAGTTCTGTGCCATACTCGTTTTCATATCCTAGAACCTTTTGCGCCATAGTCTTTGCATATTTCAGTTTTAGAGTCTGTCGTGTTGAGTTTGTGTCCTAGTCAAGGTCTTGTTGCTGGTTAGGTCGTATTAGAGTCCAGTTCATGTGTTTTTCCCATCATTTCCATTAAATCTTTGCTGTTGTGACCAGTTTTACGCACATTGTTCTCGTTTTGTCCTCTAATTCGGAGCCAATTCTTAAAATCGGTCTAGTTTTCGCATACGAACTCCAATTTCGACGTTCTATATATCAAAATCGATTAGAAAAAAATTTCAGATCCATCCATCTCCTACTCTATCGGGGTTCAAAAATTTTAAATTGGTCAAAAAGTGGTCACAAGATCCTCTTTTCATGGTCACAAGGTTTTTGTCAATTTTGAGCAAGTTTTCTAAAAATTCTACAGGCCACGACTTACACTTGTTTGAGCTCATATTTTCTGTGGTTACTTCTTTTGTGCTCCTAAGTAAAGGAAAAATATCAAAAAAAATAAAAAAGTCAAAATTTCCCAAAAAAAACAACGACAGCCCAAAAAATAGAAAAAAGAGGGGGCAAAAGAGGAACAATATCTAGAGGAGCACATAGAGAAGACCAAAGTGAGCTATGTTTGCGTGTGCTGTCTGGTTTCTTGTTTGTGTTGTTGTTTCCATCCACCATACTTGTTTTTCACACACCTGTCACCTTGCTATCCACCATACTTGCTTGTTTGTTACACACCTAGTACTTGGAGCATTTTAGACCAGCAACGAGAACAAGTACTTTGGACTATAATTCAACATTACTTTCTATTACTGACTTGTGTGCCAGATATATATATTACTTTTTGTGTGCCTTCCAAGCTCCACATACTCTTTAGATCAGTACAGAAAAAGGGCCTCGCAATCTCGGTACCACTGCCTCACTAGTATCATGAACCAGCCGCCGATTGTACCGCCCACTACTTGCGTTGGTAAGAACTTTGTAAGAGCTTGGTAAGACACTTCCACTTGCTGTGAAAAGTGACACCACTACAACCACAATCATTTGTTAGGGATAACTTTCACCGTTTGTTCCTATTTTTATATTTACAATGGCAGGAGGTGAACGGACTGGAGATAACAATCCTATGGGTTTCAACGAGTGTGTCAGCCAAGAGCAACTACAAGTTGTTGTAGATGATGCCCAAAAAAGGATGAATGAGGCCGTTAGAAAGGCTGTCACTGACGCACTCATTGAACTCAACATTGGCAACATCATGGAGAGATTGGACAAACAAATTTCCACGCTAACCGACAAGGTTACTGAGTTGGAAACATTGGTGGCGGTCAACAACAATGAAGTCTCCGGTAGCAACACCGATGGTCTCTTGCTAGAAGACACAGTGCATGATGCTGTTGGAAACATAGATCGAGCAGCCTTCCAACAAGCAAGATTATGATGACATCTTCGCCGCAACACGACAGGTATGGGTGGTGTCCACCACCATCAAGGTAATAATCATCGTGTACCCGATGATCCTTATGCTAAGATTAAGTTCACAATACCATCTTTTTTGGGTCATTACGATGCTGAGGGATATCTTGATTGGGATATGACAGTAGAACAAAAGTTTAGTGCCCACCTTGTGCCTAAGCATCATAGAGTTCGTCAAGCTACTAGTGAGTTTAAGGATTTTGCCATTATTTGGTGGAATGGGCTAGCTACACAGGATGCTTTACCAGGTACATGGGAAGAACTTAAGGTAGCTATGCATGATCGCTTTGTTCCTCCTTCTTATCATAGAGACTTACGTAAGAAATTAATGCATTTAGAACAAGGAGATAAATCTGTACATGACTACTATGGTGAGCTCCAAAAGGGATTGATGCGCTGTAGTGTTGTAGAGGGAAACGAAGATGCCATTTGTCATTTTTATTCGGGTTTGAGGTGTGAGATTTAGGACATTATTGATTATAAAGAATTTAACACTGTCAACCAGTTGTTTCAGTTTGCTATGCTTATAGAAAAGGAATTGTAGGGGCGTGAATAGCAGAGCAAGAGCAAGGTCAGCACCACCACATACATGCCACGCTTGGCACCATCTTCGGGGCTGACCAAGCCAACCACTTTTCGAGCGCCTCCACCAGCGAGCAAGCGACCAGCAGCCTCTAGAGTTTCTGCTACACCTAAGGCACCTCCCACACGACCTTCAGATTCAGGTAAAAATTATTTGCAGGTGCCTACCAAGAGTTCCTCATCCATTGCATCGACGGGACGCACTTCGGGCATTTAGTGCCACCACTGCCATGTCATTGGCCATGTGCAGAAGGACTACCCAAGTCAGCAGGCATATATTACTACAGAAGATGGTTACATTAGCACCTCTAACATTGAGGATGAAGAAGACCAAGATGCAGATGAGGAGGACGGCGAAGTCCTTGGTGATAAGGCCATGGCGGCCTATAGGAGCATCATTATACAGTGGGTGCTTAGCTCATAAGTCCAACAACCTGAGAAGCTACAACACCATAACTTGTTCTAAATTTTCTTCGTCATCAGCGACCGTCGCGCACGTGTCATTATTGATGAAGGTAGCTGCAACAATTTGGTGAGTTCTGATTTGGTCAAGAAGCTTGGCTTGACCACACACCCACACCCACGTCCATACAATATTCAGTGGCTAAATGATTTAGGTAAAGCAAAGGTAACACAAACTTATAGAGTATCATTTTATATTGATTCTTATGCTAATTCTGTTGATTGTGATGTGGTACCTATGCAAGCTTGTTCACTCTTATTGGGTCATCCTTGGGAACATGACAATGATGCTACACACCATGGTAGAAGTAATAAATACACTTTTGTGCATAAAGGAAAGAAAATTATTTTGGTACCTTTGACCCCTGCTCAAATTATACAAGCTGATAGAGAATGCGCTGCTAGTTTGAATGTTGTCCAATCTGAAAATCAACAAGTTGCTAATTCTATTTTGCCACCTAAAAAGGATAAGTCTACATCTATTTCTAAGGCTGAGGGGATTAAATTGAAGCGTGGTGTTATGCTTGCAACAAAATGTGACTTTGCTGAAATTTCTGATGATAATATTTGCTATGCTTTGGTATACAAACGAGCTATGTTTTTGCTTGATGATATTGTTAGCTCGGTGCCTCCTGCTGTCACTAACCTTTTGCAAAAGTATGAGGACATTTTTCCAGCTGAGATACCCCCGGGGCTGCCACCTATGAGAGGAATAGAGCATCAAATTGATTTGATTCTGAGAGCAACCTTGCCCAACTATGCTGCCTATCGAACCAATCCCAAGGAGACTAAGGAAATTCAGTGGTAAGTCCAAGACCTTTTGGACCATGGGTATGTACATGAAAGCCTTAGTCCTTGTGACATTCCTGTGCTTTTGGTTCCTAAGAAAGATGGAATTTGACGTATGTGTGTTGATTGTAGAGCCATCAATAATATTACTATTCGGTATCGACATGCTTGATGAGTTGTGTGGTTCTATAATTTTCACTAAGATTGACTTGCAAAGTGGCTACCACCAGATTAGAATGAAACTTGGAGATGAATGGAAAACTACGTTTAAAACCAAATTTGGGTTGTATGAGTGGTTAGTTATGCCTTTTGGTTTGACAAATGCACCTAGCACTTTCATGCGCTTAATGAATGAGGTTTTAAGAGCTTTTATCAGTCATTTTGTGGTAGTTTACTTTGATGATATATTGATTTATAGAAAGTCTTTTGATGAACATATGGATCACTTACGTGCTGTTTTTAATGCTTTACATGATGCACGTTTATTTGGTAACCTTGAGAAGTGCATCTTTTACACGGATCGAGTTTCTTTTCTTGGCTATGTTGTAACTCCATAGGGAATTGAGGTGGATGAGATGAAAATTGAAGCCATAAAGAGCTGGCCGGTTCCCCAAACCGTCACACAGGTGAGGAGTTTTCTTGGTCTTGCAGGATTCTACCACCGCTTCGTCAAAGGTTTCAGCACCATTGCTGCCCCGTTGCATGAGTTGACAAAGAAAGGAGTGGTGTTCCATTGGGGAAAAGGCACATGAGGAGTCCTTTGACACTTTGAAGGACAAGCTTACACACGCACCATTGCTGCAACTTCCAAACTTTGGTAAGACTTTTGAGCTAGAATGTGATGCTAGTGGAGTTGGCATTGGAGGTGTTTTGATGCAAGATGGTAAACACATTGCTTACTTTAGTGAAAAATTGCATGGCCCTGTTCTTAATTATTCCACGTATGATAAGGAATTGTATGCACTTGTTCGTTCTTTAGAGACGTGGCGTCATTATTTATGGCCAAAAGAATTTGTTATTCATTCTGATCATGAATCGCTTAAGTATCTTCGCTCTCAAAATAATCTGAATCGTAGGCATGCTAAATGGGTTGAATTTATCTCTTCCTTATATTATCAAACACAAGAAAGGGAAGCATAATGTGATTATTGATGCTTTGTCTAGAAGATATGTATTGCTATCCCAACTTGATTATAGGATTTTTAGTCTTCAATCAATTAAAGAACAATATGCGCTTGATCCTGATTTTAAGGATGTGTTGCTTAATTGTAGAGAGGGACATACATGGAATAAGTTTATGATCAATGATGGGTTTTTGTTTAGAGCTAACCGCCTATGCATTCCAGTTGGTTCTGTTCATCTTTTGTTGTTGTAGGAGGCACATAGAGGCGGATTGATGGGACATTTTGGTGCCAAGAAGATGAAGGAGGTGCTATCCACACACTTCTTTTGACCAAGGATGAGGCAAGATGTAGAGCGGTACATGGCTTGGTGTGCTACATGTCAAAAAGCTAAGTCTCGGTTGAACCCACATGGTTTGTATATGCCTCTTCCTATTCCTTCTACTCCTTGGGCTGATATATCTATGGATTTTGTGTTGGGTTTGCCAAGGACTAAGAGGGGGAGAGATAGCATTTTTGTGGTGGTTGATCGTTTTTCTAAGATGGCACATTTTATTCCTTGTCATAAGAGCGACGATGCTGTTCATATTGCTGATATTTTCTTTCAAGAAATCATTTGCTTACATGGTATACCTTCTACTATTGTTTCAGATCATGACGTAAAATTCTTGAGTCATTTTTTGTGCATGTTGTGGAATAAATTGGGGACTAAGCTGCTATTTTCTATAATATGTCATCCCCAAACTGATGGGCAAACTGAGGTTGTGAATCGAACATTGTCCACCATGTTGAGAGCAATTTTGAAGCGCAAATTGAAGATGTGGGAAGAGTGTTTGCCGCATATGGAGTTTGGATATAACAAGGTGAAACATTCCACCACCAAGGTAAGTCCTTTTCAGGTAGTGTATGGTTTTAACCCCTGTGCTCATATTGATCTTTTGCCTTTGCCTACCACTGAGAGAATACATAGTGATGCTAGAGAGCGTGCTGATTTTATTCATAAGTTGCATAAAACAACTAAAGCAAATATTGAAAGAATGAATGAAAAGTATAGAATTGCTAGTAGTAAAGGTAGAAAAGAGATTAAACTTGAACCGGGTGATTTGGTTTGGATATATTTGAGCAAAGATAGATTTCCTGAGCTGCATAAGTCTAAATTAATGCCAAGAGCAGCTGTTCCTTATAAGATAATTGAGAAAATAAATGATAATGCCTACAAACTTGAGTTGCCACCCAAGTTCGGGGTTAGTCCCACCTTTAACATTGCAGATTTGAAACCTTATTTGGGAGAAGAAGATGAGCTTGAGTCGAGGACGACTCCATTTCAAGAGGGGGAGGATGATGAGGACATCACTCCTTCAGATATACCCGCTGATCCTCCAACCGTCATGTAAGGTCCAATGACCTGGGCTTGAATGCGCCAACTCAATTTAGAGGTGAGCTTGTTCTTAAGCGATCCTTTTTATACTTTTGAGAATAGACTACTAGCTAATGATGTTATCTTGCTTAGGAACATTGGAGAGGGTCATGAAGGACTTAGAGGACATGGTGGAGGCGAAGATGACCAGCAAGGACGTCCAACAGGAACCGGAGGCCCGGTCCAACATGATTTCGAGTCTGCCTCGGCCTCCAGGACTAGTCTGCCTTAAACTGGTCACCCAAGATGCATCTGAACTCCGTTTTCAATAATCCACATATGGATGAAAAGCTAATTTGATAAGGAAGCCAATCCAATGGGTCTCACTTCAAAAGCTCTTCAGAATCAATGGGAATCATCGAAACAAGTAAGCGTCCAGAATCTACCAGGGTGTTGCGACACCGTCTTTTGGTCTGTTGATCCACGGTGGGCGCCAAACATGATACACAGTCCAACGTACCTAAAGACGATGTCGCAGCACCCTAGCAGATTCTGGATGCTAACTTGTTTCAACGATTCCTGTTGATTCTGAAGAGCTTTTGACGTGAGACCCATTGGATTGGCTTCCTTGTCAAATTAGCTTTCCATCCATATGTGGATTGTCAAAAACGGAGTCTAGATGCATCCTGGGTGACCAGTTTAAGGCAGACTGGTCCTGGAGGCCGAGGCAGACTCGAAATCATGTTGGACCGGGCCTCTAGTTCCTGTTGGACGTCCTTGCTAATCATCTTCGCATCCACCATGTCCTCTAAGTCCTTCATGACCCTCTCCGATGTTCCTAAGCAAGATAACATCATTAGGTAGAAGTCTATTCTCAAAAGTATAAAAAGGATCGCTTAAGAACGAGCTCACCTCTAAATTGAGTTGGCGCATTCAAGCCTGGGTCATTGGACCTTGCATGACAGTTGGAGGATCAGCGGGTACATCGGAAGGAGTGATGTCCTCATTAGCCGGACTAGCAATCGCCTCCGTTAATACTTAATCGAGGAGGGTAATGTAAGAAAACCACCTCTGTTAATGCCTATTAACTACGCAACCGCCTCAGTTAATAATATAACCGAGACGGTCACCTTAAAACAACCGTCTCGGTTAATCGATGGGCATTTAAGGTTGCTAGCCTCAGTAAATTAATTTTTCCAAGGTGGGCACACTACAAAGCCTGCCTGTGTTAATATTGGCCCAATCTACGGTCGACTAGCAAGTAAGAGTATAACATAAATGAACGAGGAAACACTAGTGTTTACACCAAAATTTTGGAAGAAGAACGTAGAAACTCAAAGCTTCTAGGATTGTGTCATCAAGGAATCGATTAGATGTGAATCGGTATCAGCTGATTTAGATGTGATGTCAGAATCGGCTATTTTATGGATAACGTCAGCAGGCGACGTCAATGGGCTATGCTTGAGTAGTGCCAGAAAGATGTGTCGGGCTCTACAAATATGAATAATTGAGGGCTAGGTTATTATTAAGTTATGAAGTTTTCTTTTATTCCAAGAATTGTAATAAGTTGTATTTGAGTAGGATTCATGTTTAGGTTCCGGGTATAAATATTAGACCCTAGTTATTGTAAAAAAGACGAATATTCAATCAATACAATCTTTCAGACTTTTGCCATCGCACTAGGAGTAGGAGTACTGTAGATCTCAGCGAGTTCTTCGACAAACAGGGTTGCATCGACTGATCGACCTCCAGCTTGCTTATGAGTACCGTCATGACTTCTATTGTGCTTGTAAAGTTACATCAGCTGATTAATCTTTTATGAGCCATAATACGAGTTAGTTATCGATCTGTATCATAGTTTGTAAGGCTACATTAGCTGATTGATCTCTTACGAATCATAATATAGATCAAAGTTATCGATCTTGTGTTAAATAACTTGTTTAATATAATATCACAAGTTATTGAATCTGCTAAGATTAGTAAGATTTTCCTTACTGTTTTTTGTTGATTCACCAGTTATCGATCTTGCTATAATTAATGTATTACTAATTATAATAAAATCACCCGATTGAGATAGAGATAGATCGGCATCATATCAACTTAATTGGTCGTCCTTTAATCTGGTCATGCTTCAAATCTTATAATTGATGGCTTAATTCCACTAGATCGGTTGTTTTGTCTCTATTCTAGTCAAACATAGTATGCATCTAAAGACATGTTTCAATCTTGAATAAACTCACTAGTTAATGAGATCTAATCTAATGACACTATCATAGCTGCATCGATCCGGTCAAACCTCACTGGTAAGACTATAGATTAGAAATTATCGATTAGTGGTCTTTTTCATGATCAAGATATGTACTTTGTTTGTTTTCTATGACTGCATCAACTATTTTAGCCGATTTGCCTATACTCTCACGCATATAGCATGTTTTTATGAATCTATCAACACATAGATGGTTTTATAGATTCTTTGGCTTTAGTTTGTTATCATTATCATAGATGCATTGATCCGATCGAACCTCACTGTTGATGATAATAGATTGGATTCAAACTGTTTGTATATTTATTTATATTAGACAGCCGATTTGTTCACATGTTATACTCTTTTTATCAAACTTATCGGCTCGACGCTTTATATCAATCATGTTCTATTTAGCCGATGATGCTTTCTGATGTTTCATGAGCATCTGTTATTTTGATTCATATCATTATCATTTAATATTAGCCGATAATCCTTGATTTAAAGATCTTTATTTCATGGATACGTTGGATATCGACTATTTAGTCGATAGCCTTATTGAATCGGCTATCTAGCCGTACATTTGGAACTGTCTGGTGCAACATTGACATGTTCCACTTTAAATTACTGATAAGATTTTCTCTCCTTATCAATTGTAGGTCAAATTGACTAGCACACCATCGGGTTTTCAGAATCAGCTAGTTCTGTGTTGAAGCCAAGTAGATCTCTGGTCTTATTCTACTCAGATCATCCAGCTTGTGTTTTGATCACATCGCCATATTTTTATGTCAACACACTTTTTAGCACGTCTAGTGGGACCACAATCGTCATGGCGGTTCACAACAACAAGGACATTCTTATGGTACCTTATGAAGACTTACCTGATAAGGATAAAGATGTCATTAGTAAGGTTATAGAGGAGTTTCAGAAAAGTGCTTATTGTCATACACCAAAATGCGTGACAATAGAGTTATTCATAAATATCCACTCCCAAGAGTTTTGATGCATGGACAGTTAGATACAGACGAAGCTAATGATAGGCATTTCTTTATAGAAGTTGTCAACAAATTTGTTCATGATGCAATGCTGAATCATAATATAGCATTCCTGAATACATTCCACAATACCATGAACGAGGTGTTTCATTGATTTCCACTTGATCAGGTTAGACCGGTTTATTACAATATTCTGCATCTATCGACTCAGGGGACTAATTAAGCCGGTACTAGTTATCAAGAAGCAGCACTAGCTAAGAGTGATGATGCCCAGGCAAATCAGAATTCATTTGAGCAAATTCAGGGTGCTACTACTAATCAAATGCAATATAATCTTAGATCACCAGTGCAGCATGTGCAACAGCCGACAGGGTAAGTTCAGAATCAGATGGTTAATTTTGGTACATTAGGCCAAATACCACCATCAGCTCAAAAAAAGCACTATTAGTTCAAAGGATTCATAGAGATACAAATCCTAATGTTTTCAATCAGATATTTCAAATAGTAAATCAATAAGGGGCCTAATAGATAAATATTCCACAAGGATATCATTATGATTCAGATTATAATACCCTCGGTATGATTCTAAATCCAGGATATCAAGACACTCAGAATTTCAATCTATAGATGGGTCAGCAATTGCTAAAAAATTCAAACTCAAATGCTGATGAATTGTTGCTCAGAGTAACCAAAATAATAAAAAAATAGTTTGGTTTAAAGCCAAAAGGGCAGACCTTTTCGTACAAGCGTCTATATCTAGAGTGGTATGATTTGGTGGCCCTTCCTATGAACTACAGGCTTTCAGAATTTGCTAAGTTCACTGGTCAAGATAGCACATATATAATAGAACATATCAGTTGATATCTTACTCAGTTGGGTGAAGCCTCTATTGAGGAAGCATGTCGAGTTCGTTTCTTTTCATTGTCCCTATCAGGACCAGCTTTCACTTGGTTTTCATCACTAGCGGTTAATTCTATTGCTAATTGGAGTGATCTTAAAAAAATTCATACATATTTCTACACTAGGATAGGGGAAAGAAAGATCATAGATTTGATAACTATAAAGTAAAGAGCTAAGGAATCGGGTGCTGAGTTCCTTCAGAGGTTCTGAGAAACAAGAAACTTATGCTTTTCGCTGAATTTGACTAATGATCAGCTAGCTGTGTTGGCCATTCAAGGAATATTGCCAACATGGAGAGAAAAGTTGTTTGGGCAAGAATTTGACAATTTAGGTCAATTGGCTTAACGGGTGGTAGCACTTAATAGCCAATTCTAGAATATGCGCAGAGATACCCGATTCTAGAAGAATGCTGCAATTGTTGAAGCTTATAATCCATATTCAATCGATGATGATGATGAAGAAGAGGAAATTACCGCAGCTAAATGGAATTGGAGTAAAAATATAGTAATGGTTCCAAATCCTTGGGGAAAAGAAGTTGAAGAAAGTTATGATTTTGATGTTATAAAAGCAGACAAACTTTTTGATTTCTTGTTTGAGAAGGGACAGATTAAACTGCCTGCCAATCATGTTATATTACCCCCTGATTAGTTAAAGAATAAGAAGTTCTGTAAGTACCATAACACTACTTCTCATGCTACTAATGATTGTAGGATTTTTCGACAGCATATTCAGAGGGTTATTCAATAAGGAAAGCTTAAATTTGATACAACTCAAAAAATGAAAGTTGATGATAATCCTTTCCCAAAGGATCAGAATATGGTTGATGCTAAGTTGTTCAAAGGGAAAGCTAAAGTTTAACATCAACCAGGGCAAGAGAAACTGGAATAGTTGATCTGGAGATGCAAATATTGGCTAATGAATATAGAGAAATTAAAAGGCGTCGTGACCAACAAAAGGGCCAATATAAGCAGGGAGAAACATCGAGAGATGGTGCGATGAGACCACGTGTTACATCTTGAATTCTGTTAAATAAATGGCAATGACAAAAGGAGAAAGATTATTAGTGCTGGTTAGAAGAAAAGGAATATCAACATCAACCAGAAGAAGAGAGATATGAAAGAGAACAAGCTGAGTCACATTGGAATTATCCTTTCTTCAGATATTGTTGGAACGAAGGTTAGAGATTTCCTACTAGAAATAATTGCCCAGAATGTAGCAAATAATATTAGGAGTTTAGGTAATCTCAAGTCAACCACCAGTATATCCATGATCGAATTGAATATCAATGTAATGATGTGGATCAGCGTTTAAAAAATAGAAGCATTCATGATCGGCTTGGGAAACGAGTTGTTGATCAGAACTGGGCCAATTATGAAGAAGAAGATGATGAAGAGTATGTTTGGCAGGAAGGACAGTGGTGTCTAGAAGGTTTAACAAGAAGTCAGAAGAGAAGAGTACAATGCCTAAGAAGCAGAAAATTAGAATAGGTTTAGAAATCTAGTAAACCGCAAGTATGGCATGCTAAACAAACAACCGATAAGGGTCAACCATCGGCTAATATTCAAATGGCTTTTCTTTTACCATCTGAATTTAAAGCGCCAGCAGATCAAGAAGTTTATTTAGATTTTGATGAATCAGAGTATGAAAAGATGGCAGCCCAGTTGACATTAATACAGCAAGCTATATTTGATAAACCAATTAAGCATCGGCATTTAAAGGCTTTATATGTGAAAGATTTTATTGATGGGAAGCCGATGAGTAAAATGTTGGTTGATGGAGGTGCTTCTATTAATCTGATGTCTTATACTACTTTTTGCAAGTTTGGTAAAGGACAAGAAGATCTGATTGAGACTGACATAATGCTTAAGGATTTTGGGGGTGATGTGTCCAATACCAGGGGACAATAAATGTTGAATTGACAATTGGAAGCAAGACTTTGCTCACTATATTCTTTGTCATTGATGGAAAGGGTTCATACAGTTTACTCCTTGGCCGTGATTGGATTCATGCCAATTGTTGTGTACCATCGACTATGCATCAATGCTTGATTCAGTGGCATGGAGACAATGTTGAGCTAGTTCATGCTGATGATTCTATGAGTATAGCAACAACTGATCTAATGTATTAGGAACTAGAAGATTTTGAGTGTTTTCTGACAAGCAATGGGAAGGAGGCTTCATTAGAATCAATAATGAAGGCCAATAGTCGATCCGAGCAGTCGGCTCTGAAAGTTTGTTTTAATGGATAATCTAATAGATGGTACAGATGGTAAACTAGGACATGGCTTTACGTCGGTCGATGAGTTAGAAGAAATAGATATTAGTCCTGGAGATAGGTCTAGGCCGACGTATGTAAGTGCTAAGTTGGATACTGAGTATAAGCAAGAATTGATATATTTGTTAAAGGAATTTAAAGATTATTTTGCTTAGGAATATTATGAAATGCCTAGTTTAGATCGATCAATTATTAAACATCGGCTGTCAATCAAACCTAGATATTGTCCATTTAAACAAGCTCCAAGGAGATTTAATCTAAATGTTCTTGATGATATCAAGGAGACTAAAAGACTACTAGAAGCAAAATTTATCCGACCTTACCAATATGCAGACTGGATATCGAGTGTAGTTCCTATGTATAAGAAAAATGGGAAGTTGAGAGTCTATATTAATTTTAGAGATTTGAACAGGGCTACACCGATGGATGGTTATCCAATGCCAATAGCCGATATGTTGATAGATGCAGCAGTCGGGCATAAGGTAATTAGTTTTATGGATGGTAATGCAGGTTATAATCAAATTTTAATGGCTGAAGAAGACATAGCAAAAATAGTCTTTAGGTGCTCTGGTGCAATTGGCTTATTTGAATGGGTTGTGATGACTTTTGGATTGAAGAATGCTGGTGCAACTTATCAGAGGGCAATGAATTATATTTTCCATAAGTTGATCAGTAAGCTTGTTGAAATCTATATTGATGATGTGGTGGTAAATTCTAAAGGGTACAAAGAAAATATGGCTGATCTACAAGAGACTTTGGAGCATATAAGAAAACAAGGTTTTAAAATGAATCCTAATATGTATGTCTTTGGAGTGTTAGCTGGACAATTTTTGGGTTTTATGGTCCACGAGAGAGGAATTGAGATTCGTCAGAAGAGTATGAAAGAAATTGATGAGGCAATACCTCCAACTAATAAAACAGAATTACAATATCTGTTTGATAAGATTAATTTCATCAGAAGGTTTATTTCAAATATGTCAGAAAGGATTCTGTCATTTTCTCCTTTGTTGAAGTTGAAAAATGATCAATAATTTAAATGGGGTGACGTACAAAAAAAAGTATTTGAGGAGATAAAAGAGTATATAAAATCTCCACCTATGCTGGTTCCTCCTCAGCAAGGTAAGCCTTTTAAGTCATACGTGTCGGCCGATAGCCAAATGATTAGATCGGCCCTGATGCAAGAGTTTAAAGGAAAGGGACGGATTATTTTCTATTTAAGTAGAAGACTTTTGAATCTTGAAATAAGATATTCTCCTATTGAAAAGTTATGCTTATGTTTGTATTTCTCCTATACTAAGTTACGACATTATTTATTATCGGCTAAGTATATAGTTGTGTCTAAAGCTGACGTGATCAAACACATGTTGTCAACGCCGATATTAAATGGGAGAATGGGAAAGTGGATTATTGCATTATCAGAATTTGATTTGAGGCATGAATCGGCTAAAGCGGACAAAGGGCAAGTGATGGCTGATTTTATTACTCAACATCATAAACCAAACAGTGGCTATGTAGAACCTATGCCTTAGACATTATTCTTTGATGGATTATCATGCAAGCAAGGGGGTGGCATTGATATTGTTATTATTTCACCTCGGGAGGCAAGTTTTGAGTTTGCCTTTCAAACCAAACCAATGACCACCAGAAATCAAGTAGAATATGAAGCTATTCTTAAGGGACTTCAACTTCTTCAGGAAGTAAAGGCTGAGTCAATTGAAATATTTGGAGATTCACAGCTGGTTATTAATCAGTTGATCAGCCTGTATGAATATAAAGATGATACTCTGAGAGGTTACCATGATGAATGTCGAAAGTTACTTGAGGGGTTTCCTCTTACTTCTCTGTAGCATATTCCAAGAGCACAGAATCAAGAGGCCAATCGGTTAGCTTAGAGTGCGCCAGGCTATCGAGTGTTCCAAGAAATCTTAAGTAGTGAAACCTTGGCTAATGATTGGAGAGTTGAAATAGCTAATTACCTCAAGAATCCATCATAGAAGGTTACCAAAAAATTAAGATATAAATTGACTAAATATGTTTTGTTAGACAATCAGTTGTATTACAAAATAGTCGATGGGGTTTTGCTTAAATATTTAAGTCAAGAAGAAGCAAGAATATTAATGGGGAAAGTACATGAAGAATCCATCAATCGGCTTATAAAATGAAATGGGTTATTCGTAGGTCTAGATATTTCTGGCCAACAATATTAGAAGATTGTTTTAAATATTACAAGGGGTGTCAGGATTGTTAGCATTTTGGTAATGTTCAGAAATCACTTGCATCAGCTATGAACCCAATAATTAAACCATGGCCATTTCGAGGCTGGGGAATTAATTTGATTGGCTAGATTTTTCCACCTTCAAGTAGAGGGCACAAGTTTGTATTGATAGCAACAGATTATTTTACTAAGTAGGTTGAGATGATTCCTTTAAAAACAGTAACTTCAAAGAATATGATTGATTTTGTCAGGGAGCATATTATTTATCGTTTTAGGATTTCTCAAACCATTACTACTGATTAAGGGACAATGTTTACATCAGAGGAATTCAGAGATTTTGCTGCCAGTATGGAAATTAAATTACTAAATTCTTCTCCTTATTATGCTCAAGCTAATGGCCAGACAGAGGCATCCAATCAAATTTTGATTAAGTTGATTAAGAAGAAAATTGAAGAGCAACCAAGGAAGTGGTACTTGACACTTAATGAAGCATTGTGGGCATCTAGGATGGCTTGCAATGGATCGGTTAAATCATCACCTTATGAGTTAGTATATGGGCATAATATAGTTCTTTCTTGGGAGATTCAGACTGGATCAAGATGTATTACATTATAAAATGATTTGATAGCCAAAGTCTATAAAAACCTTATGATGGATGATTTGGAGGACTTAAGTTGTCATCAGTTGTGCGCTCTTGAAAATATTGAAGCCAATAAATTAAGAGTTGTAAGGCATTATAATAAAAAGGTCAAGAACAAACAGTTTTGCAAAGGAGAGTTAGTTTGGAAAGTAAGATTGCAGATTGGGTCTAAAGACAACAGGTTTGGTAAATGGTCGCCTAATTGGGAAGGTCCTTATCGGATTAAATGTTATGCACCTAGTAATGCTTATATTTTGGAAATGCTAGAAGGGGAAGAAGAATTTGATAGAGCAATCAATAGAAAATTCCTAAAGAAGTATTATTCTAGTGTTTGGATTAATACTTGATAGCCAATTTATTTGGTCATCAGCTCTAATAGCTGATACCAGGAGGGTATCGCCTTTAGTTCAAAAATCAGCCCTAAGGGGAAAAGCCGATACGATATGTATCGCCTATAGAGCAAAAATACACACAAAGACAATCAGATTTATATTTCAGCAGATTTGGAAATGCACTCATAAAGAGGAGAAATTTTATTCATTGGTAGTTTGTTCCTAGTACAAACTAATAAAAAACCTTATTAATCACATCCTGGGTGGATGTAATGTCCACGATGGCCGTAGCCGCATCGTCGAAGTCCTCGATCAACTCCTCGTGCATGTCGGGGTCGTCGGCCATCGGGAAGCCTAGCTCCATGGTGCGGAGCTCATGCCTGGTCTGGACCTACACCACGGCCAGGGCCACTGTTGCACTGTGACACACTCCGTGGAGGGCGATATCCTAGGCACATGCTGGGACGTTGTGCGGGCGGTTGATGAGTAAGGGGCCGTGGGCGTTGACGGCCATTGTAGCCATGTTCGCCGCTAATTGGAGGTTCTCCAATTGCACCGTTAGAGCTAGCAATCATAGAAATAAAGAAACTATCAAGACAAAGGTAGAGAAAATAAGAACAAAGGTTTTCTTGGAATCCATCTTACCCGCCACCATGGCGTCGAACTCAGCCAACCGTGCTCGGGCGATGTTGGTTTCTTCCTCGGCAGCGAGGAGGGCGGCTTGAGAGGCCTCGAAGCAGATCTCAAGCTAACTGTTCTTCCAAGTTGCCTTGGAGTAACGGTCCTTGGCCACCTTCCATTCTTGGAGGAAGCGTCAGGCATCGTCGTCGGTGTAGGAGTCAGAGGAGTCCGATGATGAATCTGGCGTGGGAATGGCGGCGGATGCTGCATTAGAGGGCTCGTTGGCTTCGGGAGGAGGAGGAGGAAGCCTATTATTCAAAACAAACCTATAGACACATCAAAAGATGATTTGTTGATAGGAGCAAAAGTCGTTTGGTCCTACCTCATGTGGTGGAGTTGCTGGATCACCGGCATGTCCTCCTCCGGGACATCTTCTATCGTGCACTTACCACGGTTGTCTTTGCCTACCATGGATGTTGCTAGATCTTGGGAGGAGAAGATGAAACTACTATAGGGTCTATGAATATGGAAGGACACAAGAGAATGAGAGTAGTTGTAAATGTAGATATGTTGGCCGAAGCCCTTGGCTAGTATTCTAGCCACGAAGGCGAGATAGTAGATATCTTGGGACGTGTGAAAGCAACCCCAATTAATGGAAGGGGAAGCGCTACTTCACTAATATCGAGCGGAACGTGGCATTGATGACTGAGAAGGAATTCAAAGGGTTTTGTGATAAAAGCTATTTTCAAATTCAGTTAAGTCAGAGTAAAGTCAGAAATCAGAAATCGGCTAATTCAAATCGGCTCTTCTAGCTGAACCAAGAAGTACAATTATCATCAGGTTTATGTGCTACAGATATTGGAGTGTAAATTACAAGTTAAGAGCATCATGAATTGCTCATAATGCTTTCAGCTGAATAGCATCAACTTCTGTAATTTATTGTTTATCTTCTTCGGCTGATCCGGGAATGCTCTCAAGACTGTTGCGAATAGCTTTGCCTTCTTTGATCTTGGTCAGCATTTCTTGTTTCTTCTGTTTAATAGCATTGGGGATCTGAGTCAAGTTGGACTCATGACGTTTAATGGTGGCTTTCACACTTTTTAGTTCCTTTTCAAGCTCAGCACGCCTAACTCTCAGTTGATTTAGTTCTGGTTTAATTTTGGAAGAAGAATTCTTCAAATTATCGATCAGTTATGCTAATTCTTTGGCTTTCTATTTGTTGGAATTTTTTTTGGCCATCAAAGCTTCATGGTCAATCAAATTTCTTTGAGCCTTTTCACCTTGGGAGCTTGGTCTTCGATATTGGATATATGTACCAAGGCCTCAGCAAGATTTGGAGTAAGACTATCCTTGATGGCCAAGAAGATTCTTCTCATTGGGTCTGCATCCTAGACCAAATCGGTTATATTTCCCTCAAGCATTGGCAGCATGTCTTTTAGCCAATTTTTTATCTCATCTGATAAAGTCTCTTGAGAAGAAATGGCTGATGAGCTAATCTCACTTTCATCTATGTATTCTTCAAAGTTGAAGGAGTAGCTCAAAGTTGGAGAATTAAGTGCCTACATGTGAACAAAAGGAGTCTTGTTAGATATGGCAAATAGGTTGACGATGAGATGAATGGTGAGGGAAATACAATACCTTTTCTAGAAGAAACTCTAGCTAAGGAGAAGGAACAACCGATGATGTGCCAATATTTTTTCAACATTTGGTTGAATCGGCTCTGGACTTTTGATGCTAGTGTCTGTAGGTATCAAGATATTTTTTTGGTTTATACTTGTTATGAAAGGACAAGAATGAGTATATAAATTTCTTACCATCGACTGTTTGCTGAGTTAGAGAATCCATGGTTTGGGTATCAGCATCAATATCATCTTCAACTATTGGATTGTTAGACCTTTGCTCTTGTGTAGATGTTTTCTCAGTTAGTGTCTAATAAAGGAGAATGATCAAAGAAGAGTGAGGATTGCATAAGATTAAAAGGCTTGAGGAGATACCTTAGTAGCATCAGGAGGTGAGTAGAGAGGTTCTCATTTTCTACTATTTTGGGTCTATCAGAAGCGTTGGTTATTTCAATTGTAATCGACGCCTTAGGGAGATTAGCCGATGAGAAATTGGTGGACGCCAATTTAAATGTCTAGGACAACAATTCAGCACCCAAGGCATATTAAGATGTAATAGTCAGTGGTTGCAAGAAAGAGATTTAATTAGAAGTTGGATATCATCTTGAGAGAGAAGATAAGTTAAGTTACCTGAGCAATTGAGGATTTTGTTCTGTGAAGTCTCTTCCTAGTGGTGGTTTTCTGAATTACAGCTTAAATTGTCTTGCATTTTGAAGACTGGTATGTGAGTATTGTTGGGGTAGCTAGGGTTTTCATCAACTTTTTCAAAATGGGTGGAGTTGATCCCATTCTTGAGGCTAGATATGGTGGATAATATTCTATGGGATGTCCTTTCCTGTCCACACTTGGTGGATCAAATTTGGTATCCTGCAAAAGAATTTGTTAAATGAATTGATAGGAGAACTTGTTAGATAATCCTTCTGAAAGAAAAGTAGTAAATTACCTCACTATCAAAAACAAATTCTTCATCCAGAGCTAAACAGTTGGGATGAATTTAAGAAAAAGGAAAATATAGAGTAACAGCTAATACTTGAAAGGCAGAAGTTTGAAGGCATACCTCAGGAACGTGGTCGCTAGTTGTCATTGTACCCAAAATGGATCTGAATCTGAGGACGGTTACTTGAACGGCAGTTTGATAGAATAGAGGATTTACTAAGGTCAAGGCTTTGGCGGTGGTGGCTTTGACTATTGAAGTTTGCTCGAGAAAGAAGGGGAAAGTAAACAGGCCGAGCAAGCTGAAAATGGTACTATTGGTGTATTATATAGAATTTGGCCCAAGAGCTTAGGAGCCATGCATTTATTTTGGAATAAGCGATTGCAACACGGTGAACATATTAATAGAAATTTTGGAATAAAATTATTTTTATCTCAAAACTGGGGGCATGTGTTTACACCAAAATTTGGGAAGGACCCGGAAACTCGAAGCTTCTAGGATTGTGTCATCCAGGAATTGATTAGATGTGGATCGATATCAGCTGATTTAGATGTGATGTCAGAATCGACTATTTTATGGATGACGTCAGTAGCCGATGTCAATGGGCTATGCTTGAGTGGCGTCAGGAAGATGTGTCGGACTCTATAAATAAAAAAAAATTGAGGTCTAGGTTATTATTAAGTTAGGAAATTTTTTTTATTTCAAGAATTATAATGAGTCATATTTGAGTAGGATTCATGTTTAGATTTTGGATATAAATATTAGACCCTGGTTATTGTAAAAAATGAACATTCAATCAATACAATCTTTCCGACTTTCGCCATCGTATTAGGAGTAGGAGTACTATAAATCTCGGTGAGTTCTTCAGCAAACAGGGCTGCTGAAAGGTCCTAATGGCAAGAGGGGGGGTGAATAGCCTAATAAAAATTTCTACAACAACACTTAACAAAAGGTTAGACAATTATGAGGCGAAGCAAATGTTGCGCTAGCCTACTCATAATGCAAGCCACCTACCATAATTCTAGTTTAGATAGTTTCGATTCACACAAGAGGTATGACACTACTATATGTTAGTGTGCTCTCAAAGACTAACTAAAGAGCCACACCAACCAATCAAGCAAGCTCTCACAACTAGTACACTAAAGAGCTTGTCAACTAGTTTGCGATAATGTAAAGAGAGTGATCAAGATAGTTATACCGCCGTGTAGAGGAGTGAACCAATCAATCACAAGGATGAATAACAATAGAGACCAATCACCTCGGAATTAAAGAATGAACACAATGATTTTTACCGAGGTTTACTTGCTTGCCAGCAAGCTACTCCTCGTTGTGGTGATTCACTCACTTGGAGGTTCACGCGCTAATTGGCTTCACACGCCAAACTCTCAATAGGGTGCCGCACAACCAATACAAGATGAGGATCACACAAGCCACGAGCAATTCACTAGAGTACCTTTTGGCTCTCCGCCGAGGACAAGGTCAAGAACCCCTCACAATCACCACGATCGGAGTCGAAGACAATCACCACCTCTCCTCGATGATCCTTGCTGCTCCAAGCCATCTAGGTGGTAGCAACCACCAAGAGTAACAAGCGAAATCCACAGCGAAACACAAACACCAAGTGCCTCTAGATGCAAACACTCAAGCAATGCACTTGGATCACTCCCAATCTCACTATGATGATGAATCAATGATGGAGATGAGTGGAAGGACTTTGGCTAGGCTCACAAGGTTGTTATGTCAATGAAAATGGCCAAAGATATGAGCCATAGCCGACCATGGGGCTTAAATAGAAGCCCCCACAAAATAGAGCCATTGTACCCCTTTACTGGGCACACTACGCTCCGACCGGACGCTCTAGTCCAACTGACCGGACCATGGACTCAGCGTCTGGTCCACTGATGGACGCCACGTGTCACCAGCTTCAAACGATGTTCGTCAGTTTTCAACGGCTATAGAGTTGACCGGACGCTGGAGCCACAGCGTCCGGTCGAGTACAGTAAGGGTCAAAAACCAGTTTTCCTCGACCAAACGCATCAGGTCCACCTCAACTAGACACAGCCCAGTGTCCAATGGTAAACCCTAGCCTTTGTACCACCAGTCAACACGACCGGACGCAGGCAGTCAGCGTCTGGTGCTTTTGGATCCAGCATCTGGTCACTTGACCGACGCTGGCATCTCCTCCATTCTCTTCACCCTTGCTCAAGTGTGCTAACCACCAAGTGTATCACCTTGTGCACATGTGTTAGCATATTTTCTCAAACATTTTCAAGGATGTTAGCACTCCACTAGATCCTAAATGCATATGCAATGAGTTAGAGCATCTAGTGGCACTTTGATAACCGCATTCCGATACGAGTTTCACCCCTCTTAATAGTACAGCTATCAAACCTAAATGTGATCACACTCTTTAAGTGTCTTGATCACCAAAACAAAATAGCTCCTTTGATTTATACCTTTGCCTTGAGCTTTTTGTTTTTCTCTTTCTTCTTTTCAAGTTTAAGTCCTTGATCATCGCCATGCCATCACCATTGTCATGCTATGATCTTCATAAGCTTCTCTACTTGAAGTGTGCTACCTATCTCATGATCACTTGATAAACTAGGTTAGCACTTAGGGTTTCATCAATTCACCAAAACCAAACTAGAGCTTTCAATCTCCCCCTTTTTGGTAATTGATGACAACCCTTATACAAAGATATGAATTGAAATTCAATTGAATCCATGTTGCTTGCCCAATCATATTTACCATTTGTAAAAGAATATGGACAAGTTTCATGAACCCCAAATGGTAGCAATTGCTCCCCCTACATATGTGCTAAGAATTTGGATTGTAGCTTGCACATATGCTTAGATAGGAAATGTAGGAGTCAATGTCTACCAAATGATGCTAAGGTATAAAAGATGGACCTTTGAAGTGTGATACCAATCGGAGTGCATCAATATTCCATCCTTAGCACCATGGTTAGTTCAATATCACTTGGAAACATATTTTTGAAAGATACCACTTGTAAAGATTTTCTTGGAAATAAAAGTTATCTAGTGATTTCATTTCATCATTCAATCTTACAACTAACATTCAACACACAAGCATGGATGTGTAAATTGAATACTTGTGCCATGCAAGCAAACATATGAAATGCACATACAAATACACCATACAAGTTCATGAGCTTGCTCCCCCTACTTGTGTGCTCAAAATTTTAGTTGATCCCTTTCCTTTTTCATATCTCTCCCCCTATGTCATATGTCAAGATATCTTTATGTTTCTTTCCCTTTTTCACTATCTTTGTTTCTCTCCTCTTTGTTTCTCTCCCCCTTATCTTTGTTTTTCTCCCCCTTTGTCATCAATGACCACAAAGGTTCTAAATATAGATAGTATTACTTGTAGGGTAGAGATTATCAATGTCAATCAATGGGGTGAGGATCATTTTCCCAAATTTGGTCTAGTCTAGATCATTTACCAAAGATATTTAACTCGGTTTGATCCAAGGACAAGCTTCTTCACACCTCCAAATAAGGTTTATCTTGTACCATGTTGAGTTAAACACTTATAGCTCATTTTCTAGATTAAACACTAGGTTTACAAGCCCATAAACATGTCATATGCTATCACTAGATCAAATCAAGCATAGAAGCAATAGTGATATCATATAGACATCAAAATCATTTGATTTTCATGAGTGAGCCTACTAAAATAGAACCATTTCAAAGGTCCTAATAAGATTGAAAATATGACTAGATGCACTAAACATGTCCTTAGCAAGGATGTATGCCATGCCAATCAACTTTTACCTTAGATTGCTCGAAGGAGAGGCATGTCATATGAGTGGAGGTGCATCAACACATATTTGAGAAATCCAATATGTTCAACTCATTCTTTAGCTTACAAAACCTTTTCTCATCCAATGGCTTGGTGAATATGTTGGCAAGTTGATCTTCGGTGCCTACACTCTCAATGCAAATGTCCCCTTTTTGTTGGTGATCTCTTATAAAATGGTGGCGGACATCAATGTGCTTTGTTCTTGCATGTTGCACCGGGTTGTTGGTTAACTTGATTGCACTCTCATTGTCACATAGCAATGGCACTTTCTTGAACTTGATTCCAAAATCACTCAAAGTGGCCTTCATCCAAAGTACTTGTGCACAACAACTACCGGCGGATATGTATTTGGCTTTGGCGGTTGATAATGCAACACTATTTTGCTTCTTTGATGACCATGAAACAAGTGATCTTCCCAACCATTGACATATGCCCGAGGTGCTCTTCCTTTCAACCTTGCATCCTGCATAATCCGAGTCGGAGTAACCAACTAGCTCAAACTTTGTTCCTTTGGGATATCACAAACAACATTTGGTGTATGCTTCAAGTACCTCAATATTCTCTTTGTAGCCTTCAAATGACTTTCTCTTGGTGAGGCTTGAAATCTTGCACACATGCATACACTAAACATGACATCCGACCTTGATGTGGTCACATAGAGTAGGCTTCCAATCATAGACCAATACAACTTTTGATCTACATATTTCCACTTGCATCACTATCCAATTTGCCATTGGTTCCCATTGGTGTGCTAATGACTTTGCTATCAATCATGCTAAACTTCTTGATCATGTCCTTGATGTACTTGCCTTGACTCACAAATGTACCATTCTTCAATTGCTTGATTTGAAGACCAAGGAAGTAACTCAATTCTCTAATCATGGACATTTCAAACTCATTAGCCATCATCTTTCCAAACTCATCACAAAATTCTTGATTTGTTGATCCAAATATGATGTCATCAACATAGATTTGCAATACAAATAGATCTTTTCCAATCTTCTTGATAAAAAGAGTGGTGTCAACCTTACCCATGGTGAACCCTTTAGAGAGTAGGAAATCTCTCAATCTCTCATACCATGCTCTAGGTGCTTGCTTCAAGCCATACAATGCCTTCTTCAACTTGTACACATGGTTGGGCTTCTTATCATCTTCAAAACTAGGAGGTTGCTCTACATATACTTCTTCATTGATGTAGCCATTGAGAAATGCACTCTTAACATCCATTTGATAGAGCTTGATGTTGTGGGCACAAGCATAGGCTAGCAAGATTCTAATTGCTTCCAATCTAGCAACCGGGGCATATGTTTCTCCAAAGTTAAGACCTTCAACTTGTGTATATCCTTGTGCTACCAATCTTGCTTTGTTTCTTACTACTATCCCATCTTGATCTTGCTTATTTCTAAAGACCCATTTGCTTCCAATCACATTGTGTCTCTTTGGTCTTTCTACCAACTCCCATACTTGATTTCTTGTGAAGTTATTCAATTCTTCATGCATAGCATTCACCCAATCAACATCCTTCAAAGCTTCATCTATCTTCTTTGGTTCAATGGATAACACAAATAAGAAGTGTTCATAAAATGATGCCAATCTTGATCTTGTTTGTACACCTCTAGAAATATCACCAATGATAGTGTCCAACAGATGATCCCTTGCAATATTGGTTGGTTGGAGTATTGGAACTTGATTGCTTGCACTTGCTTGATCATTGGGTTGAGATGATGTACTAGCCACTTGATCTTGTTCATTGTCTTGAGATCCACTTGCACTAACTTGATTTGTATCATATTGCACATTTGAGTTAGAGAGCACTTGCACTTGATCATTTTCATCATCATTCACTTGCCTAGGCCTTAATTCACCAATATCCATGTTCTTCATGGCATTTGAAAGTTGAATGCCTCTTACATCTTCCAAGTTCTCATTCTCTACTTGTGAACCTTTGATTTCATCAAATTCAACATCATGAACTTCCTCAAGAGTACCACTATCTAAATTTCAAACTCTATATGCTTTGCTTGTAGTGGAATAGCCAAGTAAGAATCCTTCATCACATTTCTTATCAAACTTGCCCAATTTTGTGCCTTTCTTCAAGATATAGCATTTGCAACCAAAGACCCAAAAATATGCAATGTTGGGCTTTCTACCATTCAAGAGCTCATATGGTGTCTTCTCTTTCAATCGGTGACAATAGAGACAGTTGCTACAATAGCAAGCCATGTTGATAGCTTCGGCCCAAAAGGATTGACTCACATTGTACTCACTAAGCATAGACCTTGTCATATCAATAAGTGTTCTATTCTTCCTCCCAAGGCCATTTGATTGGGGTATGTACTTGGCCAAGAATTAATGTCTAATTCCAAATTCATCACATAACTCATCAATTCTAGTATTCTTGAACTCACTACCATTGTCACTTCTAACTTTCTTGATGGTTATTTCAAACTCATTGTGAATGTCTTTGACAAATGATTTGAATATTGCAAATACATCACTTTTGTCGACTAGAAAGAATACCCATGTGTATCTAGTGTAGTTATCCACTATCACAAATCCATATTTGTTACCACCGATACTAGTGTATTGTGTTGGCACAAACAAATCTATGTGCAATAACTCAAATGCTTTACTAGTGCTCATCATGCTTTTCTTAGCATGGGTGTTTCCAACTTGTTTGCCAGCTTGACAAGAGCTACAAAGCTTATCCTTTTCAAACACAACATCTTTCAAGCCTTTAACTAAGTCATGCTTAATCAATCTATTCAATTATTTCATTCCAACATGACCAAGTCTTCTATGCCATAACTAACCCATGCTAGACTTAGTGAACAAGCATGTAGATAATTTAGCTTCACTAGCATTGAAATCAACCAAGTATAGATTCTCATATCTAAAGCCTTTGAAGATCAAATTAGAGCCATCTACACTTATGATTTCTACATCATCTACTCCAAATATGCATTTGAATTCAAGATCACACAATTGTGCCACGGATAGCAAATTGAAGTTCAAGCTCTCGACTAGCAACACATTGGATATGCTCATGTCATTAGATATTGTGATCTTACCAAGCCCTTTGACCTTGTCTTTGCCATTGTCACCAAATATGATACTATCATAACCATCATTGACATTGGTGTTGATTGAGTTGAACATTCTTGCATCACTAGTCATATGTTGAGTGCACCCACTATCAAGAACCCAATGCCTTTCTCTAGCTT
This sequence comes from Miscanthus floridulus, assembly GCF_019320115.1. NCBI lineage: Eukaryota > Viridiplantae > Streptophyta > Magnoliopsida > Poales > Poaceae > Miscanthus > Miscanthus floridulus. Next base: position 167,083,210 of record NC_089587.1, on the reverse strand, counting down.
TGTAATTTACCTACAAAAGAAGATCAATTCTTTTTAGGTACCCAAACTTGCTTGGGTCCTTGAAGGTTAGTCACTAGGCTCTTTGGTACCCAAATGGCTTTCTTCTTTGAGCCCATCCATAGTTTACCAATAAACTTAGCCTTCACACCATTTGTACCCTTAGTAAGCATATAGCATGAATTAAACTTAATGGAGGATACATTAGCATTTTTGCTCTTGTTTTTACATTCTTGCTCTTTATGACCAACTTGCTTGCAACTAGTGCAAAACCGACCATTGTTCTTCACAAAACTAGTCTTATGAGGAGCAAAGACCGCCTTGCCTTTCTTGGGGGTATAGCACAATCCCTCTTTGTAGAGAGAAGCGCTTTGGCTACCCAAGGCCATAAGCAAGCAGTCCTCACCACCATAAGCCTTAGCTAAGGTGTGAGTGAGCTTAGTTACCTCCTTCTTGAGGTTTTCATTCTCAACCACTAGTGAGGTGTCACAAGTGAGACCATCACTACTAGATGAGGTAGAAGTGGAAGTGCTACAAGAAGGGTTAGTAGTAGCAACAATGATAGACATTGATAGTGATGTATCAATTAAATTACAAGTTACACCTACATCACAAGTTTCAACATGCTTCTTTTTATCTTGTTCATTAAGTAAAGTGGAATGAGCTTTTTCAAGCTTTTTGTGAGCCTTGCCAAGCTTCTCATGTGCTACCTCTAGCTTCTCATGAGTTGCTTTGAGCTCATCAAGGGCTTGCTTAAGGGCTTTTACCTCCTTATTCAAGCTCTTGCATTCCCTTCTCTTAATGTCAAAGTGTTCTTTAGCATCTTCTAGCATGTCAAATAATTCGTCCTTAGTAGGTTCATCATCATCATCATCACTATCACTATCATTTTTATTTTCATGTTCATTATCATTAATATGTTCTTCATCACTTTCATCATCATAAGATTGTACCTTAATGGCCTTAGCCATGAAGCATGATGAAGATTCGAAGAGAGAAGGCTTCTCATTGATGGCAGTACTTGCAAGAGCCTTTTCCTTGGTGGTCTTGTGATCATCACTATCATCGTCATCATCACTTGAGGAAGCATCACTATCCCAAGTGACTATATATGAACCACCCTTCTTCTTCTTGAAGGCTATCTTATCCTTCTCTTTATTTTCCTTCTTGTCCTTCTTCTTGTTCTTCTTGTTGTCATCATCATTGTCACTATTGTATGGGCATTGAGCAATAAGATGATCTTTGCTTCCACACTTGAAGCATCGTCTTGACTCTTCTTTGTTCTTGGATGAAGACTTCTTTCTTCTAGCATGGTAGCCCTTCTTCATCATGAACTTGCCAAATCTCTTGACAAATAGAGCCATCTTCTCATCATCATCATCATCCCATGATTCATCTTCTTCACTTGATGTTTCTTGCTTTGCTTTGCCCTTGGATGATGTGGCTTTGAATGCCACGCTCTTCTTCTTCTCATCTTTCTTCTCATCCTTCTTCTCCTTCTTTTCTTCCTTCTCATCATCATCTCTATAGGTATCATCGATCATTATATCTTCCAACACTTGGTTTGGTGTCATGGTGTCTAAACCGCTTCTCACTAGAATGGTGACCAATGTACCAAAGCTTGAAGGCAAGCATCTCAAGAACTTATGGGAGAAGTCCTTGTCCTTCACTTCTTCTCCAAGTGCTTTGAGATTATTGATAAGCACTTGAAGCCTATGAAACATCTCCGGCACACTCTCATCATTCTTCATCTTGAAGCTTGCAAACTTTTCTTTGAGGATATATGACTTTGCACCCTTCACGGCTTGAGTGCCCTCAAATGATTCTTCCAACTTCTTTCAAGCTTCATGTGCTATCTCAATATTCTTGATTTGCTCAAATGTTCTTTCATCAATTGCATCATGAATGGCACTTAGAGCAATGTCATTGTTTTGGAGAAGCACTTTTTCGGCGGCGGTGGGATTCTCCGAATCACCAATCTCAATTTTGGTTTCTACCACCTTCCACACCTTTCTATTGATTGACTTGATATGTGTGGTCATCTTTGACTTTCAATAAGGATAATTTGTGCCATCAAATTAGGGTGGCTTCTTGGTGTTGTTGATTTAAGCCATTTTAACACCGAAGGTTGTTAAGCCTCAAATAACGGTGACCTCGGCTCCGATATCACTTGAAAGGTCCTAATGGCTAGAGGGGGGTGAATAGCCTAATAAAAATTTCTACAACAACACTTAACAAAAGGTTAGACAATTATGAGGCGAAGCAAATATTACGCTAGCCTACTCATAATGCAAGCCACCTACCACAATTCTAGTTTAGATAGTTTCGATTCACACAAGAGGTATGACATTACTCTATGTTAGTGTGCTCTCAAAGACTAACTAAAGAGCTACACCAACCAATCAAGCAAGCTCTCACAACTAGTTACACTAAAGAGCTTGTCAACTAGTTTGCGATAATGTAAAGAGAGTGATCAAGATAGTTATACCGCCGTGTAGAGGAGTGAACCAATCAATCACAAGGATGAATAACAATGGAGACCAATCACCTCGGAATCAAAGAATGAACACAATGATTTTTATCGAGGTTCACTTGCTTGTCGGCAAGCTACTCCTCGTTGTGGCGATTCACTCACTTGGAGGTTCACACGCTAATTGGCTTCACACGCCAAACCCTCAATAGGGTGCCGCACAACCAACACAAGATGAGGATCACATAAGCCATGAGCAATTCACTAGAATACATTTTGGCTCTCCGTCGGAGACAAGGTCAAGAACCCCTCACAATCACTATGATCGGAGTCGGAGACAATCACCACCTCCGCTCGATGATCCTTGCTGCTCCAAGCCATCTAGGTGGCGGCAACCACCAAGAGTAACAAGCAAAATCCGCAGCAAAACACAAACACCAAGTGCCTCTAGATGCAAACACTCAAGCAATGCACTTGGATCACTCCCAATCTCACTATGACGATGAATCAATGATGGAGATGAGTGGGAGGACTTTGGCTAGGCTCACAAGGTTGCTATATCAATGAAAATGGCCAAAGATATGAGCCATAGCCGGCCATGGGGCTTAAATAGAAGCCCCCACGAAATAGAGCCATTGTACCCCTTTACTGGGCACACTGCGCTCTGACCGGACGCTCCGGTCCAACTGACCGGACCCTGGACTTAGCATCCGGTCCACTGATGGACGCCATGTGTCACCAGCTTCAAACGTTGTTCGTCAGTTTTCAACGGCTATAAAGCTGACCGGACGCTGGAGCCACAATGTCCGATCGAGTACAGTAAGGGTCAAAAACCGGTTTTCCTCGACCGGACGCGTCCGGTCCACCTCGACCGGACACAGCCCAGCGTCCGGTGGTAAACCCTAGCCTCTGTACCGCCAGTCAACGCGACCGGACGCAGGCAGTCAGTGTCCGGTGCTTTTGGATCCAGCGTCCGGTCACTTGACCGACGCTGGCATCTCCTCCATTCTCTTCGCCCTTGCTCAAGTGTGCTAACCACCAAGTGTATCACCTTATGCACATGTGTTAGCATATTTTCTCAAATATTTTTAAGGATGTTAGCACTCCACTAGATCCTAAATGCATATGCAATGAGTTAGAGCATCTAGTGGCACTTTGATAACCGCATTCCGATACGAGTTTCACCCCTCTTAATAGTACAGCTATCAAACCTAAATGTAATCACACTCTCTAAGTGTCTTGATCACCAAAACAAAATAGCTCCTTTGATTTATACCTTTGCCTTGAGCTTTTTGTTTTTCTCTTTCTTCTTTTCAAGTTTAAGCCCTTGATCATCGCCATGCCATCACCGTTGTCATACTATGATCTTCATAAGCTTCTCTACTTGAAGTGTGCTACCTATCTCATGATCACTTGATAAACTAGGTTAGCACTTAGGGTTTCATCAATTCACCAAAACCAAACTAGAGCTTTCAGCTGCATCGACTGATCGACCTCCAGCTTGCTTGTGAGTACCGTCACGACTTGTATTGTGCTTGAAAAACTGCATCAGCTGATTGATCTTTTATGAGCCATAATACGAGTTAGTTATCGATCTGTATCATAATTTGTAAGGCTGCATCAGCTGATTGATTTCTTATAAATCGTAATATACATCAAAGTTATCGATCTTGTGTTAAATAACTTGTTATTAATAAAATATCATCTGTTTTCGAATCTGCTAAGATTTGTAAGATTTTCCTTTCTGATTTTGGTTGATTCACCGATTATCGATCCTACTATAATTAATGTTTTATTAATTATAACAAAATCATCCGATTGAGATAGAGATAGATCGGCATTGTATCAACTTAATTAGTCGTCCTTTGATCTGATCATGCTTCAAATCTTATAATTGATAGCTTAATTCTGCTAGATCGGTTATTTTATTTCTATTCTAGTTATGCACGTTTCCATCGACATGTTTCCAGTCAAACGGAGGGGAAGGGATGTCAGCGTTGACGCTCGCCGGCTTGCGCACGCCACGTTGCCATCGCCATCAGCGTTCAGGCGAAAAAATGTAGACTCGCGGGCATACGCGGCTTCGCGCTAGCGAAAAGTCGTGGCCTCCTGGCCTCCTGGGAGCCTCCGTGCCTTCTCCTGGAAGGAGCCTGCGAGTGCGAGGTGGGTTTGGTCAGCACTCAGCTGGGCCTCAACTTCTCCAAGGTGCTGCTCGCTGGCTACACTGGTTTGGTGGGGTGTGCCTCATTTTGGGCCAGAGGGATACATAGGGGTGAAATATTGATAGTAACAATACATATTTGTTTTCGGCCTGGGTGCCAAGGCAACCGGTGGGCTTAACTGCGGCCTGGGTGCCAAGGCAACCGGTGGGCTTAACTGGGCTTCGCCCACTATTTATAGCAATCATCAATACTGAATTTCCAATCAACATGGCCAGCCCAGGAGAAGCTCGATCTCCCCCAAATTTCAGGAGATGGCGAAGCCGAAGCCGAAGCCGAAGAGGCCCGCGCCCCCGCGGCGTGGGGCAGGCGGTCTCTGGCGACCCGTCGCGTTGGGCGGCCTGCCGCTGGCTGCCGCGGCGTACGTGGGCGTCGACTACCTGCGGCATCTGTCCCCCGTTTGGCACGGGCGGCTGCGGCCGGCGCTCTGGGCAGCGCTGGCGCTCGCCACCGCCGCGCGCGCGCCGTTCTACCGGCGCTGGGACGCCGAGGTCCGCGCCGCCCCGCGGTTCTTCGCTGCCATAGCGTTCATGCTCGCGGCGCTACTTTGCGAGGCCATCTCCGTCCGCTTCCTCAGCACCGTCCTCGGCCTCCAGTGGCACCGGTCAGTTCCTTTCTCGTGACTGATGCAATGCAAAACCGATCGACCAAATATTTGAACATTTTACAATTTTCCTACACAAATGTGTGATTACATCCATGGTGACCTTTTCGTTGTCTTTTAACCACAGACTGTAGTTTTTTTTTTTAAGTCTAGGGGGGTTGGGGGGGTGGGCCGGGGGAGCGTCCCACACCTGATTGGTTGATTATCAGTGGCTCTGAAATAGCCAAATAAGTTACAAAAGCGTTCGTACGCCCTGTTCACTTGAACTTATCAGAATCTACAGTATTTTTCTCTCACAACGAAAACAGAATAGTGGATGATGCCCAATGTGAGGTATGCCAGGCTGCTGAGTAATCGGCTGCACACATAATTTTTGAGTGCAACAATGCAAGGCAGTTTTGGAATGCACTTGGAATTCAGACGGAAGCGAACTGGCCCATTGAAGCGCTTAAGGAGATCCAGGCAGCGAGTCACATTCCGGCAAAATACTTCACAACCTTCTTGCTGCTGGGCTGCTGGCACATGTGGAAAAGAAGAAATAACAATATATTTAGGGATGAAAGAACAACCCTTACTGCTGCTTTAGCTGCATGCAAGACAGAGGCTTATTTATGGGGTGCAAGGCTGCCAAGAGACGACAGGGCAATAGCAGCCTCCTGGTGTTTTGTAATAAGTAACGCAATGTAAACTGTAGTTCTCACTACATGCATTGAATCATAGTTATTTTTATCGAAATTTTTGAAGAAGTATGGCTTAGGAAATAGCACGTGAAAATTTGGCGTTTTGGACGTTAATTGTTATGGCAGTGAAATCCACTGCCTTATACATAGGCAGCGGCGGACCCAGAAAATATTTCAGGGAGGCTGAACAACACTGCTGTTCGATCTTAAGTCTCAGCCCCCCTACACTATAGAATTTTGCCTAAAAATTCATGGGGGCTCCACAGGGGTTTCACTGCTGCGAAATGGGTACGAAATTTTTACTATAGTTCAAGCATACAATAATTAGCGTACCATAAAAATTTCACCACAATTGGACCATAGAAGCTGCAGCTATGAATTATTCCAATTAATTACAGACAAAATTAGATTTTCCAATTAATCTAAGGCTACAGTAAAAGTTTTGTACTAAAGTATACCGTATTATATATTCACTATGTAGATCTACTCATGTGGAGTCCAATAAAATTATATTTTTCATTTTATGATTTTTCAAAAATTCACCGAAAATAAATAAAAAAAAAGAAAATTAAAAATACGGACACTGTAGCAAACCCACGTAAACCCGCTGTTACTGTAGCAGCATGCCGCTGAAAACCGCCCCAGGGGGTAAAACAGACGGTTTTAGATAGTTCAGGGGGTAAAACAGACGGTTTCATAATTGAGGGGGTGAAGTAGACCAAGTATGATAGGTGGGGGGTTAAGTAGACTTTTTCCAATATCATTTTAACACCTTAATGCATTATTCGTCCACAATTCCTCACAGGAAGCATATGGGGGATGGAGCTCTGTTCTGATATGGTTCCTCGTCATCCACAGCGCTCAGAGGGAGGTGCGGGAGCGCCATCATTACAGTGTTGACTGCATTGTAGCAATCTACATTGGGATCCTCTTGTGGAGGATGACTGGGTTCCTCTGGTCTGCAATGGAAACCAATCGATCCAGAAGGCTTTCCAAGCTTGATGAGGTGCAGAAGAGACTATTCCGCGCTGCAAAGGATTCTGACGTCTTTGAAATAAGGAACCTGACGTCTTTTCACAGCGCGTTCTCTTCTCCTTTGCTGCAGCTCTAATTGTTTTTACCGTCTTGTTTGTTCTCCTGGCATTCACGCTAACCAATGACGGATGATCTTTCTGATGTCCCACCGATTTTGATATTCACATTCTATTTAGAAGACTCAGTGAGTTGAAAGGAATGGATTTTAGGTTGAAAGGAATGGCGTTCCCTGTGTATGGGGAAAATATTTCACATAGAATCACCAAGTACCAAGTCCTTTTGACAGAGAAAGCTACTTACAGAAAACATATTATTAGCTGAATTGTGTAGATGAACTCCTTTTCAATAGAAACAGCTACTCCATGATAAATATTGTCAGCTGAGCTGTAGATGCATATGCAGCTCTTTTTTTCAAAACCATTCTGTCAGTTGATATGTAGGATAACTGCCGCATATTTTAATTTTGTGAGCATATCAGGTGATATCATTTTTTTTTTTTTGAGAAGTGATATCATGTTTTACAAGTAGTTCTACATGGAAATGGTCTGCAGTTCAGTTTGGTTTATTGCCCTCCAATTCCAGTAACCGTAGAGATGGTTGCAGGCTGTTCTGCTGTATAGCATCAGTTCTACATTTTCACTTGCTAATTTGTTTTTTCTAGAATTTCCACGTGTTGGCTGAGGCAGGTTTTATACAGCCCAACTTGTCGATGTGTTCAAGGCTCGCATTCAGGACACCGGAACCTTGTGAAAGTATAAAAAATTGAAATTGACTGCCCTTATGCTGGCAACTCTGGTAAGATTTATCAGATGCTTATAGAGACCATTGCAACATTTTTGTCTCCTGGAAAATAGATATTCAAATATTCGAAATTCAGTTCTTTAGCACGTCCAATCTAATTCCCCCTTTTAATATAATGCCTCTTACACATGCTATGTCCTATGAGTGATCCTGGTCAGAGTTCATAATGCCCCCAAAAACAACTGTGATCTGATAAGGTGATTTGCAGCCTTAGCTCTGAAGGAAACCGACGAAATGGACATCTGATGTGTACCTTTCCTTCCCGTTCCGTCTTCATTCAGACCGATGCAACCGGTGTATGCAACCCATTGGACTGACAAAAACTAAAGTCGCCGCCTTGTGGGTTCACAATGAAGGATCAAGACTTCTTCAATTGATAGCGTACGTGTTTCAGTTTTCCAATTTCCAATCCGCGTAGTTGGACTTTTGAACTCAGCACGTCCCGTACTCAAAATTTTCATAGACTTTTGATATGACTGTATATTATATGGAGCCTCCGCTGATGAATTACAGTAGGGAGGATCAATGAGCTGATTAGAATTCATAACTACTCCCTCCATTCTAAATTACAAATCATTCCAACTTTACTGGAGAGACAAAACATCTCAAGTTTAACCAAACCTACAGAGAAGATTACAAAGATTTATGACATCGAATAGGCATTACTATGAAAATATAATTAATAAGGAATCTAATGATACTCATTTGGTATCATAAATGTCGTTATTTTATTATATAAATTTGATCAAATTGAAATGGTTTTACTCTCCAAAAAAGTTAGAATAACTTATAATTTAGAAGTAATGATTTTCAGTAGACACAAATGATTTTCAGGGACGCCTGCTAGACCTGCTAGTACATTTGAGTTTTTTAAACTTGGGTAACTGCTGATAATATCTATGCAGCGCGCAACACGATTACGACGTCTAATTTGTCCTTGGTTAGTGGATCATTATCATTAAGAAGAATAATGGCCAAGTGGAGACGGCGGTATTTGACCGGCTTGTGGTGTTGGAAGAGCAGACGGAGGAGGGTTCGTTTCGTTTGGTCCTATAAATACCTGTGCATATTACTCGGTTCATATCCATCGCCACCCAGCAGAAACTAAACTTGCATTGATCGCTCACCAGTTGATCTCTCTAGCTAGCTAGCTACCTAGCTTACTTGTAGATCGATCGGCAATGGCTGATGAGGAGAAGAAGCACCACCACCACCTGTTCCACCGCCACAAGGACGGCGAGGAGGAGACCAGCACAGGCGAGGTGGACTACGAGAAGAAGGAGAAGCACCACAAGCACCTGGAGCAGCTCGGCGGGCTCGGCGCCATCGCCACCGGCGCATACGCAATTGTAAGCGGCGTCTCTTGTTGATATTACTCATCTTATTTACTCGAGCAGGCATGCTTATCTATGGTGTGTATGTGTGTGCGTGTTGGATCGATCGAGCAGCACGAGAAGCACAAGGCGAAGAAGGACCCCGAGAACGCGCACGGGCACAAGGTGAAGGAGGAGGTGGCGGCGGTGGCGGCCCTGGGCGCGGCCGGGTTCACGTTCCACGAGCATCACCAGAAGAAGGACGCCAAGAAGCTGGGCCAGAGCTGAGCTAGGCAAAGCAGCTGCCTCGATCCTGCAGTGATATATATCGTCGCGTCTGCCGCTTATATATTGTGGCGTTAATTACTTTAAATTGCGTCGTCAGTTTTGTTGCTTGCCAGTGATGATTACTTATACACGGTCCGTGTGTCAGGGCACGAACTGGCACTAGTTTCCTGCGTGCCAGGCCGTATCATATGTTGTGCCCGATCTGTATCCAGTGTTTGTGCCCAACAAAATAATGAAGCGCCTGTTTACTCCGCTGCACCCAGCTATATAATGCTATATCCATCAGTCTACGTGTTACGTTGGATATATGTGCAGTAACGTTTGGCGCCCTTGATGCAAACTAAACGCAGAAATATCTCAGTCTCTACCAAACGGTGGCGCGGGCGCCGGCTCCGGCGGTGGAGTCGGAGGACGTTGGAGGACCAAGGCGCCACTTGTCATGAACTAGAGGGGAAAGGGAAGAACATGGACAGGGTAAAGTTCAGAAAGGGCGAGGAACAGAGGGATTCAGAGTTTTCAGTTGGAAAGATAGTTTTTTTTTCTAAGCTTATATAGCTGCAACACTCAACTGGGCCGAGCCCCTACGCCTAAGAGGCCAAGCCCAGAACCCGCTAACACACACCGCCTTAACAGAGCATTGGAACGCTACAAGCCCACTCAGCCACTTCTGACGCTCACCTAAAAAAAAGCCACTTTTTTTGCGATTAAGAAAAAAAACACTTCTGACGCTGCGCACCGGGCTTCTTCATGACACCACTGCCGCGTTTACTGCTCCAAAAGTCCAAAGTCCAAACGCCGATCGTCTTGGAATTTGGATCACCGAGGCGTTGTGTGCAGTAGGTTAAGACCATCTAATAAGGATGTCTTGTCTCAAAAAAATCTAATAAAGAATTAAAAAAATCTAATATGGATGTCATTTTTTTTCCATGAACATGCACATTACATGTATTTCCATTAAGAGGCATTGGATGTGCATGTACTTGTCTCAATCCACGTGTGTTAAAGTGAAGTATAGCGGAATTAAACTAAGATTCATGCCAATCTACTCCAACAGTGATTGAAGAAGATACATGTGCATCCAAACAAGACCAGAGGGTAGCAAGTTTTTACAGTGTGTCCAAAGGCGAGCGAGCTACCCACTCTTGGACACCCCAACACAATGAGCGAGCTGTCATATATTTTTCATCTATCTATTATAAGATATTCTGGATTACTCAACTCTATTTATGTGTGCGGTGTGCCTACCTTTCAAAACCCACCCATGCATGCCTTTTAAACCATCATGTACAAAAATGACTCATGATTAGTAGCCGAAATCGGTAATGTGCATGCATGTCTTTTTAAGCTATGTGTTACTATAAAATGAAGCGATTTGACAACATGACAAGTTATTCTTTTGCCATGCTCCTTATTTGGTCCTAAAATTCTTTGGATACCTTGTATTTTAGGATGGAGTATACAACAGTGTTAAAAGCGGCCTCCACATTCGTCAAGAGAGCTTAGAAATTACGAGATCAATCGAAAAAAGAATATACACCATTAGATTTTATGACGATCTAATGGTCGAGAAATATATAGAGTATTCATGCCAAATATAAGACCCAGAAACAACAAGAATCATCAGAAAAAATAAAAGAATATCATTGTTGAGTTTTATGACGATATAGCAGCCGAGAATAAATAGAGTATCTATATCAAATACAATTAATTAAGAAATAACTCAACTCCATTCATATCCAATATGGCAAGAAAAACTATTATAATCTAATCTAGTAATCAATGAAAGAAATACATGTGGACCCAACTCAAAACTCATTTAGATGGCAATCCAATTAAATGGTAATTGGAGGATGCTAAGAAACAAATTCCGGCAACACTTGCTCAAGTTGAAAGTAGAAGGAAAAAAAGGTACTAAGAATAGTGAAGAATTTATTTTGAGCCTTTGTATTATGTGCTCCTCGATAATGTTGATGAATGTATCAAACATCAAGTGACAACACTAAGGGCCGGCAAACGCCGGCCACAACGAACATGATTTTGGTTGCATCTTAAGGCAATAACGGGTGAACAATAAAAAATGTGCAGACAAATATATGCATCAAACGACAAGGAATAGTCCATTTAAATTCTAGGCGCATGAAAGGAATCTTTGGATGGCTAGAGGGAGAATTGAATAGCCTAATTTTAAATTTTCTACAAAGCACAACACTAGGTCTAGGTGAAACCGTTAGCACCCTAGGATGACAAGCCTAATATCACTACTCCATGAATTGATCAAAGCAAGAAAAAGACACAAGATTAGAGAGCTCGATACCGCACATGAGCAATGACACAAGACATATCCATGTGGTTCAGTGACTTCTCGGTCACCTGTATATGTCCACATTGAGGCAAGCTCAAGAATCGCCATCTTTCTATCAAGACTCAACCCCGCAAGGTCGCCTCCTCCACTTTGAGGGCTTGGTCTCTATGCCGACTAGATCACAAGATGCTTCTCCGAGCCCCGATTCTAATAAGTGTTGCTCTTTGCCAACTTTGGTGAGGATGAGCACAAGAGCCTCTCACAGTCACCTCATGAGAACCACACAATCTTCACTTGAGTACTTCAATAGAGTCACCGTTGCTCCAAGCTGTCCAGGTGGTGACAACCATCAAGAGTAACAAGAACACAACAAACACGATCACCTAGTGCCACAAGCTATTATCTCTCAAAGCAAATACACTGGATCACTCCAATCTCACCAAGAATGCAATCACTAGCAAGCAAATGCGAGTGAAGGTGTTTCTTGAGCTCTAACTGGTGTGTGTATAAGCAAAGGAGGCCAAGAGCTCTTACATGTGTCTGGCCACACACTTTATTTATAGCCCCTCTCAAGAAACTAGTTGTTATCAACTGAAAACACTTTCCGTGAGACAACCGTGGAGCTCCGGTGGGGTCACCGGAGACCCCCAACGATCACTGACATATGCCAAAATTAGCCATTGCAGGCACTCTAAACTCCGTAGTATTACTCTGGTTGCCCTAGAGATTCCCGGTGACCTCAAAGGCCTTCTGCAGAACTAAGTTTTGACAAACCTTAAGCTTTGGTTGGTCATCGAAGTCCTTCGTTAGAGGGCCCGCGTACCTTTCGCAGAACCGTTCTGAGCTAGGGTTAAAGCTTTGGTGCTGCTCTCCCGTGCGCCACCAGAGAGTTCCGGTGTTGCTGTTTGACAACTCTTTGCGTGGCCCTTTGAGCACTTGTGCTTGTCAGAACTAAAGTTTGGTGCCCACCTCTCTGACGGCATCGGTAGTTAGGGTTTGCCTCAACTGAAAACACAGTGCTTGGCCGGTGGGTGAGCTCCGGTGGCTATAAAAATAGCTTGCCGAGCTATTTCTCTCAAACCTAAGCCACGTTATTTACGTTGCTGTTATCCAACAAAAAACACGATAGGAAGCCATGACAGGGGAGATGTTCCCAGGAAAATGAAGGTGCAGAGCGGAGGTCCAATCTTACCATACTGGGTCCTCCGCCACGGGAGGAAGTAAACAAAGTTGTGCGATCATTCGGTTCATCATTGTATAATCGCATCATCAGTAATTCAGTATCAGTATGTATAGAAACATACCCCAGCATGATGACACCATGATTGAGTCCTTTCCAACGCGCGCCTCGTCCGTGCCCGCATGGCCGCCTGTCCTTGGTTTGGTTGGCTCCTCGGGCAAGGAGTCAAGGACCATGTATGTGTTGGTAGCGGAGTGCATTTTTCACGGCGAGATTCGTATGCGATGACGGGCGCGACGAATCCAATCCCGGCGGGTAAACCAAGTTTCATGGCGCTGGCGCAGAGGAGCTGGGTGCTCGTGGGGGCAGCAAGACAAACGAATGAAGCTTGAGCGTGCAGCCCGGAGCTGGGTGAATATCTAGCCTTATAAGTTGTATTTTTCAGCTAATAAATAATATTTTTCTCTTACGATAAATTAACTAACGATATTGTCAGACATGGCTTATCAAACGAACAGGCGAAACGACGACGGTCTGAACTCTGAACAGGGCAGGGCTGCATCTGGCTATTTTCTGGGGACACCGAGCTGGGATTCTCTCGGCGGAAGGCGGAACGGGAAAAAGGTCGTCGGTGAGTGGTGGTGGGGAACCAAAGCAAGTGCGTGCGCGCCCGTGCCAGCCATTCATGTCACAATTATCGGGCCCAAAAAGGCGCCCTCCTCGCCCTCGATACCCACGCCGCGTCCCCCGTCGGAATCCCTGCCGGATCCCAAACACCGAGCAAATTCAAAGGCCTTCTTCCCCTTCCGGAGCCGTGACCACTGACCAAGTGACCAGAAACCCCAAGCTGCACTGAGCAGTGAGCACGGTTCCCCTGCCTCCTCTCTGTCCGTGTCTAGTACTTTAAGTAGTAACCTCTCGCTTAATCACCTGCTAAGGCCGGGGGCGATTAGACGCAAATCAGCATGAAGATCAGCGCAGATCTGACCATGGATTAACATAACCCTTTACCCCATCATCATGGTGGCCGAAAAGTAGCAAATAAAGCCTGCTAGCTCCTGCCCGGCTTTGTTGTTGTTGTTACCTAGCGGCAGGCTTTGCTTTGTGTTCAGCTAGCTCTTGACCTCTTGTGCTCTGGACGGGAGGGTGGTGCGGTCGTGCTGGTGCCCGTTGTGCTTGTGCTTTGGGCTTTGGCTTTCTAGGTGCCCTCTGCAGTCTGCACTCTGCCCTGCACCTGCACTCAGGTCACCCAACCCAACCCACCAGTGTCCAGTCACTGCACTACTCGGCTCGGCTGCTCCCCACCACCGTGTGCCCCGCTTCCTTCTTCAACAACGCCCTCAAAGGCCACCGCTCCACTAGCTTCACCACTCTCATTTCCAAGGCACCGACTCAAGAACACTGAGCACCAGCACCAGCATTGCAGCTTGCAGGAGCTGAAGCAAAGAGTGGTAGAGAGTGACACGAGAGCTGATCGAGGTGGGAAGAAGAAACGATGGGCGATGTGACGACGACGCTGCTCTGCAACGCCGTGCCCGTGCGCGTGCGCGTGCGGTGCTCCTGCACGCTCCTCGCGCTGCTGCTCTGCTTCCAGCTCCTGCACACATCGTCGCAGGCCTTCAAGGTACGTAGACATGCACTGCACTGCACTGCACGCCCATTGTTCGCTGCACCTGCACTCGCAGCAGCTACGCTACATTGCACGAGTAAGCCTAACGATGTGTACGTTTCAGCTGCGCGGAGGCGTGGGCGGCGGCTACGAGGAGAAGAAGGTCCCGCTGGCCGTCATCGTGCCGGACCCGTCGCCGGAGCTGTCGGGACTGTCCCCGTCCCCGCTCGCCGCGCCGGCGCCGGTCCACGGCGGCGGCGGCGACGACATGCGGCCCAGGCTGCCGACGGAGCGGTCGTGGCGCCGGGGCAGGGGAGAGGTTCGGCGCGCCGCGCACCCGCCGGCGGCCACGGCCGCGCGCGAGGCGCCCGCGGCGGCGTCGGCTGGCCCCGCCAGAGCCCCTACCACCGCCGGGGCGCCGGCGCCGGACTCCGGTAGCGGCGGCGGCACGGCGTTCATCAGTAGCAGCCCCGCCGTGGCGGTCCCGCGCGGCGTCACGGACACGGCCACCATCCTGCCCATGCCCGCGCCCGGAGAAAAGCGGCAGGTGGGTAGTGGTGTACGTAGTGCGATCTCACGGCGCGGCCCATTGCACTGCACTGCATGGTTCCATACTTCCATCATGCATCACAGTTTTACATACACTGCCTTGATTACTTTTCCTTCTCCAGTTTAGTAGTAACTTCTTTTTCTCAACAGTAACTTTTAAGAGTTGTAGTATTGGAGAACAAAGAAAAAAAATCCCTATCACCTCATGCATATGCCATTCCCTTATGTTCCATTTTAACGCTGTCACTCTCTGTCTGACTTGTTTCTTGATGACAATTTTGTGGTTTTCAGGAGGTTGGAGCCGCCAGTTCGGTTGAAGCCGCCTGTGTAATGCCGCTGCTGCTGGGGCTTATGGTGATGATGGCGTCTTTTGGGATTTAAGCTCAGCCTAGATGCATGCGGTTTAAAAGTAGCAGGCTAGCAGGCTAGCAGCAAAGAGATAAAAGCTTGTTTCTTTCTGTGCCGGCGGCCGCTCCCTGACCCCTCTTCTAATCCCCTGTAAACAAAGCCCGTCAAGTCTTCCTTTTTATCTGCCACGCACGTCGTTCCTGTCATCTTTTTGAGAATATTGACACTAGCAGCATAGTATGTGCACAGCACAGTGCACGGTTTGGTGCACGTCTGTGCCATGCCATGTGCACGAAAAGCATTGCATGGTATATGCAGTGATACTGAGACTCGAAACGTCGAGGGTACATATGCAACAAGGCAACGATAACACACAAATGACACGGATACTGATCCTTCGTCCAGTGCGCACTGACCATGGCCGTGCCGTCAAAATTTGAGGCCGTGTTCCCAACTTTAAAAGAGGCCCTGCTGGCCTTAAAAAAATAAAATGATATATACACATATATATATATAGCAATACGATAAATAAAAAATCATACCTATTTATTTTGGGATTGCATAATTTTTATTTGAACACAATATCATTCTCTTAGTGTTCTTTAAATTATTTAACAGAATTGAAATAAAAAGACTTGTTTTCACTCGTTGAGTAGTAATTTGTGATCCTCGCAAAAAAAAGAGAGTAGTAATTTGTGTTTTTTATCGGATGTGAGTATATACACTATCGACCGTTTTGCGCAATACAACAGTTCTACTTATACTTATAGCAACGAGTAATTATTCATTAACACAAAGAAATATTTGTATCGATAAATATAAGATAATTAGTCGATTAGATAATTACCTTCCACGAGCTCAGGTCTTTAGGAATCAGGAATTTACCCCTTGTGACCTACACCTGGGCGTTGGCCTCTCGACCTCCACTATCCATCCGGCTTGCAGCTTGCTCGATCACGGAGATGGAGAGACAGCGAAGCTAGGATGGGAGAACTGGGGAGACGGATTGCTGTAGATGGATGCCATGCGCCGGCTTGCTTGATCATGAAGACGAGAGACACGGGGAAGCCAGGATGGGACTACGGGAGAGCCAGGGAGACAGATCGACGTAGATCGATTCAGGTAGCGCGATATAGGAAGAGACGTAGCGTCAGGAGTAATCTGAAAATCAGCAGGGCTTAATGCGCCATAATTTTTGGGCCTCTTAGAATTTGGGGGCATGTACGAACGCACGGGCACGGCCCTGGCACTGACCAGTGTCCAGTGACGTGTCGAGACGCGGCGCGCGTGATGTGTCCTGTTCCACCACTATCGAACGTTGCTTAATCCACCGACACGACACCAGGCCCCTTGCTAGCGGCTCCAAGCCTCCAACGGCACTAGCGTCAGGATGCGCCATTAGCCCCGGCGATGCTTGTCCAAGCTTATCGATGGAGATGAGGTCAGAGCTGACCAGAAATAATGGACAAGATGGGGCTTTTATCTAGCCGGAGCTGGGAAAGTGGCCGAAGAGCGAGGGAGGAAATTTTTAAGAAAAGAAATCAAATATAACTTCTTCGGTCGACGTTGGGACATACGACCTGGGTTGCTTATAGCCTTGTCCTTCTGCTAGGGAGGAGAGGACCGAGCCCAGTGCAAACACACCATGACCTTCCCAGCGTGCCCGGTTCATGGCGCGTCATCGTAAAAATCTTAGATTCTCGATCTTAACTCAAGGATACCTAAATCTTTTATGTATTCGACAAAGATATAACTTCTTCGGGACAAAATAAAGTGGCGAGCGTAATACACGTGACAAGCTGCACAATAAACCAGGCCGCGTGAGAGCGTGACACTCCTGGTCTCGTGGCTTCACTCGGCAGGCACCATCGCCGACAATTTATTTAATGGATGGATCCACCGACCAGGCCTAGCTACGACTTATAGGGCGAGCATGACTGAGCCGCTGAGGCTGGCGTTCAACGCTCTGCTACATACGTGGAGGACAGGATGAGGATGGCCCCTCAAGCCGGCTTCGCCCTTCACCTGACGCAGCTGCTGTCCACAATCAGACCATGGACCGTCCTGATGCTGCAAGATATCCATGGCTGTGATAACTGTGTTCTGAAAGTAGTTCACTTAAGGAAAAAGTTTATTTTTGTCCTCCAACTATGGCTACAGTTTGTTTCTAGCCCTGTAACTCAAAAACTAGACACGCGTAGTCCCTTAACTCTCAAAACCATTTAAAATTGGCCATCGCGCTTATTCGACCGTGGTTTCGGCCCAGTCTCCATGTCTGACGAGCCGGGTCCACATCGCGAGCTTCCATTGTCTCAGGCAGAATAAACAGAAGGGCAATAAGCCTGTGGCTGTCGCTGATGCAAGCTCGTTGCTGCTCCGATTTGGATGCGCGGCAGCACTTGCCGTCCACGCGGGGCCTCCCCTGCTGCACTGTACAGGCTCACCGCCACCGGCTAAGCTCCCTTCCCGGCGAGGCCCCTGATACGGCCTCATCTCCGGACGAACTCGCCACAGCCGCCCGCACTCGCTGCTCTCCTGCGCGCAGATCCGATGCGGGATGGCGCCGGGCTACTCGCCGTAGCTGGAGGTGCTGCCCACGGGAGGGGCCGCCTGGTGACGCGCCAGGCTGGCCACGCACGCTGGAGGTGGCGGGCGTGCCGGGTTGGCCCCACCGGACCCGCATACACCACGACGGCCGAGGGTGGTGGGAGTGGGTCCGGGCGGAGCTGGATCAGGCGGGAGAGATCCCGGCGGCGGCCACACTTTCTTCTTCACCGCCGCTCCCGCCATGGCCCACTCGCCCCCGCCGCATGCCGCCGCCGCGGAATGGCCCCCGCCGTGGCCACACTCTCGCCCAGTCCGACCGTGGCCGTGGCTGCTGCTGTGCGCCTCGCCTGGCCCGTCCATGGCTGTCGCCACACGCCTTGCCCGATGGCGCCGCCTCGTTGCGTGTTGGGGATGGACGAGCAGAAGAGGCCGCGCCCAGAGAGGCCGCCATGGCCGGCCGAGGCGCGACCCGGAGAGGCAGCCATGGCCTGCCGTGCCCCCACGTCGAGCCCCACGCGCCGTAGCTACGACAGGACGTCGCGCTTGTAACAGAACCGACCAATTATACGAAATTAAGTAAGAAAATCACCCGCCAGAGCAGACGATTTGGCAAACTTAAGCCCGTATAACCCGGTAGTCCGTGAAATCACGAAGGATTTCAAACCAACTTCCATTCCAGCCAAGATCGTAATAAGTTTAGCGGTCACCATCACATATTACATAAAAGTTTACAATCTCAGATACGTTAGAGTTTCAACATAATTATTACAAAACCAGTTCGAATAAAAGTAGCGGAAGTCATTTGTTCAAACTATACACACACTCACGCGGAGTTTAAATATAGTGCCAGTGAATGATCATTTCCAACAAAAGCATCAGATGAGACGTAAGGAATGACCATGCCCATGGTCCTAAGCATCACCCATCGCAGGATAAAGGCAGTTGATACAGTAGCCGTAATACATCTGCCCATCTGCAACAAGTGGGAATAAAACCCTGAGTACGAGAAGGTACTCAGCTAGACTTACCCGACATAACCAAAAATAAATGACACCAAGGATTATGAAGGGCTTTATAGTAGGGTAGCTGACTCATTTGCAAAAAGAAGCATTTTTTTTAGCATTTCAAGAACCTTTCAAAAAGCATTATTGCCAAGTTAATTATTATTAACCTGTCGACTAGATTTGCACCTATACTAGAGTAAACATGTGATTAAGCAGATAATGATAACCAATGATCATTAAACAACTTCCATACTGTCATATTCATTATAACTGTCCAAGTGTTCCATAACATTTACTACGATGAAGTAACTCAAGTCAAGTGCTCACTATCCAGGAGCGATGGCGATTCGAATCGATTCCTAACCAGCTGGTGATTTATTCCTTACACAAACCTCACTCACCCGCTAAAGTGAGATATTGATCACCGAGTCAACTTTTCAGGAATCTCGAGTTTGCCAGGAACCACATGTACCCGGGGGCCGACCGACCGCACTTTGGTCTTATCATCCCGCCCCCGTGTCCTACCACACCTGCTTCGGCACAGTGCGTTGCGGGCAATCTACTCGGCCCGAAAAATCTCCCAGCTTCGCGGTCGGAAGGTACTTTATCCGGCCAGCTAAATGTAAGGCATGCGTTCAACATGACTCGAGGCCCAACAACGGTCGGTCCTTAATCGACACAGACGGAAACACTACAGTCCAAAACTCTGCAAGTCTCCGTCCGGTCTCAACTTTATTTAACACTTAGTTATACCATGATTTCATAGTTATCCAAGCAGATCCAGGTAACCACCTATAGCTCGCAGGTGACAGGAAATCACCTGACTTCTACCGGTCTAAGCCAGCTAAGCATTGACTCGACTGCGGATACCAGGGTAACAAGGATGTAGTATAACAAAGGTAAACAAGATATAATGCAGCAACGGTTGCAAACAACTCCTGAACGTAATGCATCAATTAAAGTAAAGCATTTAATTAATAATTGCAAACCGGGAGAAAAATGCTCCGGGGCTTGCCTCTCTCGAAGGAGCTCGGACGGTGATCGGGGCACTCCGGAAGTTCCTCAACGTCCTCCTCGTCGGCTTCTGGCACTTCCTGCGGCTGCACCTCGAACTGCTCCTCGGGCTCCTCGGGTATAATGACTGGGTTCTCGGTTTGTGATCCTATATGATGCAATGCGCGTAAGTGCTTATGCAAACGGTGCATCGAAGGAGATGAATGCAATGGATATGTTTAAATGCAAGGTAGTCAACATCATCCAAGAAAATATACTACAAGCACATGTCATCTACTGCATTCTCTTCTACTACTAATATGTTTAAGTCAACACACCTTATCAAATGCTTCAAAGATACACCAAAGCTATTATTATTAACTAATCTTGTATTAAAGAGGATTATTTTATTTCCTTTTAAATTAGGGCTACAACAGCAATCTATATTTCTGGTGCTTATAAAAATCTGAGAAAATTACAGTAGCATGGTATTACTCTAATTAGACTACCATCAGATTTTCATGGTGTTTGAATGAGTGAATTAGCCTACACAAAAATCACAAGCTATGGCATGATTTTGTACATAAAAATACTTTGAACGGTGAAAAGTGTCAAACAATAGAATTAGCATTTTTCCTAGGTTCTTCATAGCATATAATGACTGTACAAAAATTGTCACATGCATATTTTATACAAAATTTGCTCTCTAGCTAAAATAACAAAAATCAGCTATTAAAGGTACTTGAACTACACCTCAAAATTTTTCTACAGCACAAGCATGGCACATATTTTTCCTAGAAAGTACATTACATAAAAAGATTAACAAACTTAGAATCATATTTTTCCGAAGCCTATAGATTTTTCTACACATTTTTCAAGTTATCAGCAATATTCATGATTAAATAAAGTTCTACAGAAAAGTATTTCAAAAATGTCATGCAATAAATTTCCCAACTAGATCGGATGATAAGGAACCTAGCAAAATTTGTTCCAACAGATTTGGAGCTAATAGGAGTACACAAACATTTTCCAAAGCATTTAAATAGAATTCTGAGAAATCATTTTTGAAATCCCTTTTAAAAGTCAGACGACAAAATACTGGGTGCACCCGGTGTTGTGCACCCGGATTCGATCCAGGGCGCTGACGAGTGGGCCCCCACGGTCAACGGCCCCCACCTGTCGATCAGACCGAGAGAGGGGCGGCGCTGACTGGCCAGCTCTCGCCGACGGCGAGCCAGCCGGCGGTGTGGTCACCACCAGTAGCTCACCCGCGACGAGGCGAACACGGTGCACCAAGAGAAGGCACAGGAGGAGCTCGGGATAGGGCTCGACGACGCGCATGGCGGAGCGGCGACGCTGCTCCCGACGGTCGACCATCTCCGGCCAGGAAGGGGCGCGAAAAGTGGTGCGGGAGCTTCACCGAGCTCGTGCGGTGGTCGTGCGCGCGAAAAGGTAGCTAGAAGAAGGACGGAGGGCGAGGTCCACGGAGCGGAGCGCTCCGGTGAGCTCGGCCACAACTCCGGCGAGAGATTCCCAGGGAGAGGGAGCTTCTCACGGCTTATCGAGGCGAGCACGAGGTGCGCGATGATGAGTCGGAGATGCGGGCGAGAAGGAGGGTTCAATGGCGAGCTAGGATGGCTGGGCGAGCCAAATCCGGCGAGGGAGCTGGTGGCGGCCGGTGGCGGGTGCTGTCCGAGCGAGAGGCGAAGGGAGGAGCAGGAAATGCGATGCCGGGAGAGCTCTGCGGGGGCTTAAGCCGTGGCCAGCGGTGCCAGGACTGCCGCGGCGCGTGGACGCGGAGTCAGGCCGCCGTCGACGGGTGGCGCCACGCGGCGGGCAAGCCCTGACGCGGTCGGGGCGTGGCGCGGCGACGGGCGCGGCGCTGGGCTGGGCCGACTCGCGAGGTGGGCTGACGCGTTGGGCGGGCGAGGCGCGCGGCTGGCGGGGACGCGGGCCAGGCCGGCTTCGGCAGGCGGGCCAGAAGCGAGGCGGCGGCCCGCGAAGGAGAAAAATCCTTTTTCCAAATATATTTTCAAGGAATTTTTAAATGCCCTCTTTCAAATATTATTTTGAGCAAGAAAATGACCTCTTTTGAAAATGTACCAAAAATGAAAGTTGTTTAGAATTTAATTCTCTACAACTTTGCTTTTATGACCACAACCAAATTCTTTCTAGATTTTGAATTGTAAGATCAAAGTCCACGTTTAGCTCAAAACCCTAATTTTGGGAACTTATTTTTGAAGCCAAATTTTGAATTAATTTGAATACAAACATTGCTCCAAAAATTGAACTAAACATTGCTAGATGATTTACAATAGTAGCCAAACATGTTTTACTAACCTAGCAAGAAAAATTCAGGGCAAAACAATTCTTAAACAGGTGTATGCAGCATTCAGGTTTCACGCATGTTTCAGATGTTTCAAAGCAATGTTTCAATTGTTATTCACATGATTAGGCATGTATGATTTGGATGCTTGATGATGCATGATATGCGTGATCTGTAGTGCCTAAATGCAGGCATAACACCGGGGTGTTACAGCGCTCCCGAGCTCCGACGAGACGCCGTCGCAGCGTTGGCCGCCACCGTGAGCGCACCCCGGCCTCCTTCCTCGCACGCTGCCACGAGCGAGCCCCCGCCTCCTTCCTCGAGCGCTGCCGATTCTTCCTCGCGCGCCCTGGCCGCGAGCGCGAGGTCTGGAGAGGCCGTACCTGCGAGCTCTGATGAGATGCCGTCGCTGCGCTGGCCGCCGCCTCTCTCCAGGCCCGGCTACGCGTGCCCCGGGAGCCTACACCCCACACCCCCACCCACCGGATCCATGCGCCCCTCTCCCGGCGGTTGCTCCCATCGTCACCATGGCGGCATGCGCCGACGCGCGAGTATCGCGCCGCCTCCTGCGGGAGCCGCCACCCGCGCGCACCCCGCCATGCCTCCCTTGGCGCACGGAGACTGGGCCAAAACCGCGGTGGAGGCCGCTCACCCAACTCCGCTCTGCTTTGCCGAGCCGCACGGGCCACGGAGCCCTACGCGACAAGGCCGCAGGAACGCCGTGCCCGCTCGTAGCTACCCTCGCCTACCGCGCCGCCGCGACTGAAGCCGCCGTCGCGCCGCGACGGACGCCGCCTTGGGCCGCTGCGAGCCGCCATTGCCGCCCAGCTCACGTCGAAGCCTGCTCTGCCGAGGCCCCAGGAGCGCCGCCGCCGCCCCAGTGCCCTATGCCCCCTCGGTTCCGCCCTGCGTGCGCCCTCTCTCTCTCCTTCCCTCTCTGCTCTCGCTCGTTGACCGCGCGGCAGTCGCGAAGGGATGAGGACTGGGCCGAAACCGCGGTCGTGGCGGGTTTGACTGGGCCGAAACCACGGTCGAATGGACGCGAGGGCCAATTTTAAATGGTTTTGAGAGCTAAGGGACCGCGCGTGTCTAGTTTTCGAGTTAGAGGGCTAGAATCAAACTGCAACCATAGTTGGAGGGCCAAAAATAGACTTTTTCCTTCACTTAATTATCCCTGTGTTAATCTAATACGGCAGCATGCCATTGTTTCAATCTTCAGGCAACTTTTCTTTCCTGAAGCGAATAAAGTTGAGAATCCAGCTTAATTTCGGCCCAGTTTTGGAGTTATTAATGCCTAAAACTTTTGGCCGAAATCCAGTCAGTCTTGCAGAGTGTGCATTGACAAGCCTATATAGGTGGAGTCTAGCAAAAAATCGCTTTTGCTGTTGGAATTGTTTAGTCCCTACATGTGTTTTTATGACGTCATCAGTGGACTATTTTAGTCTTCTCGTCGTCGTTTGCTTCTCTTATCCAAAATTATCTGGATCTTGTCAACTAGTAAGCTAGCAAATAGTTCAGGCTAGGGTTAATTGTTAGCTTAGCTATTAGTCCCCCGATGAGTTAGAAGTTCGAACTTATCGGCCTGGCTTATCAGCTATGGTACCGTGTTTTCCTCTCACAACAAATTAGCGAACAATATTTTTTAGCCTGACTTTTTCAGCGAAACGACCAGGGCCAAGTAGCTGGTTAGTAATTATCCTTGCGTATATCTGCCTACATCGATGAAGTAGAGATAAAGCTACCCTTTTTTCTGTAAACAAAGCTTTGCCGTCTTCCTTTTATTTAGCCATGCTCTTTTCTTCTTCTGTCTCCCTTTCTGATTAACACCACGCAAAGCAGAGAGTAAAGAGAAGTTGCTGCTTTCATGCACGTCCGCGTGCTCAGGACAAACCGAATGCATTGCAATGCGGGGTACATCCATCCATCAGCTCAACTCATCTCTAGGTTTGGCTTTCACCTATCATTCTTGACTTGATTGATTTCAACTGCGGCATGTCCTTCCCTTTCAAAAAAAAAAAAGAAAAAAAAACTGTATGTCCTTTATTTTCCCATTTATCATGTACTGATTGCAGTGGAAACTAATTCAATGTTCACCATCAAGGTTGCATCCAGACATTGCAGTACCCAGTGCATCCTGCAAATGCCGACCCAATGACATCGTGTGCACAATGATGTTGCTTCAACAGGTAAATCCCTGCATTGATTTTGTAGACCACAAATGTTCTTGTCATCTCTACAGAACGTTCCACCCTTCCAGTTTCTTCCTCTGTAATCACTAATCACAGCAACATATTTTGATGGTTCGTCCACTTATACTAACACAACAGATAGCTTATCTGAAAATGGTTGCACAAGAACAGTGACTGCTGGGATACCTTTGTGACCATGCCATGATTGTAGCTTTAGCACCGTGGCTCTTGTGAAATCTCATGGGCTCGGCAAAATGGTGTTCACTTATGATATCACAGTTTAGAACAAAGAAAGGTTCACCAGATCCACCCACAAGCTTATCCTGTCAAGTGCAAGAGCTCCAGCAGTCCCTAGGGGCTCTGTCTCCTGTGAGCATGTGATTTGACACCAAGATTGTCCTCAGAGTCCTCCAATAAGTTATACATATCCTGAATGAAAAGGTAGCAACCCTTATCGTCTGAAAACTCAAAACTGCCAACTGCAATACTGAAAGATCCTTATATTCTTCACCTCTGGACTTTAATTGATAGCTAGAACAATTTCTGTCACCCCAACATGCTTCAAAGCTACGATCTGCTCAATTTGTTTAAGAAAAAAGAAGTGGTCCGGATATTTTTCCACATCGATTTGAAGAATCACTCATTTGGAGACAAACAATGCCTACTTTGAGCACAAGTCATGAGTTCAATGGTTCATTTAGTTGGTAGGTACAGCCGTACAGCACCAGCCTTACAAACTTGGATTTAAATTAATTAAGGGCTTATTGGATACACACCATTACAATTTTCACGATTTTGAATCACGTCACTACAATTCGTCTAATTGGGTTGGTGCCATTACAATTTCGCAAGAGTTTGAAATACGCCACTATCTACGGCTGACTTTTGCCATTACAATTTTAATGAGCTGTTGTATTTTCGTATTGCCACTTTTGCCCTTCATGCCACGCAAAAGGATAAGCCGCGACCGCCGACGCGCGACGCGTCTTTCTGTTCGCCGTCCCCGACTCCACATTCCTCACTCCCTTCCCCAACCCAATCCCTAACCCTAGAACTCGAGAGCGACTGCGAGGCGGTTGGCGGCGGTGGCGGCAGCGGACCTGGTCTCCGGCGGAGGAGGAGTGGTGCACGTTGCGACAACGGCGGCGGCGCCCGAGGTCGCCGATTGTTCGGCCACGGACGGCACCAGGTACGCTGTTTCGAAGTAGCACCCATACTAGCTGAGGATGGCGACGCGGGTGGAAGCACGGGCGGGCGGGCTGGCGGCGAGGGACGGCACAGCGTGATTCCACGTCCGTGCGAGCGAGCGGCGGCCAGACGCGGTGGGGAGCGGGGAGGCAGGGCGCGCGCCGGCGACGGGAGCGCGCCGGTGACGCGAGCGGCAGCGCGGGTGCAGGCACGGGCGGGCTGGTTGATTCCGCGTCTGTCGAATAGGGGCTGCTGGTTGCGGTCCAGTAGCCTGACGGGTTGGGGGATTGGGAAGCAGGAGCGGATCTACCAATTGGGGCTGCTTGGCTTCTGTATTTTTTACGCGAGGGATGGTCCTCAGGCTTTGGCGGCGATTCTCCCTTTCCCTTTGTGTCAATTCAGTGATTCCAGGTTAAAAAAAACAGTGATTCCGAAATCTGAAGTTGATTCTCTTATAAGCTGATGTTTGGAAGAGCACTGCCGGGGTACATGGTTTACTTTTGAGTTTTATAAATTAAAAAATGATAAAAAATGGTGCTGTTTTTTTTAGTTTCCTTTGGACAAATGTTACTTTTCTCGCTAGTATCTAAGATAGTGTTCTTGTGTGTTCCTTATTTTTAGTGTTTCAATTCAGCCATGACTATTTTTTTATCCTTTGTTTTGTCCTAGGATATTTTCGTGGGAACAACTCCTGTGTGCGCTTCCAGATGACATAAATCCATCACTAAAGCCTTCTACTTATACTGAACTACAACTAGACCTTATCCTTCCTGATCTAGGAATGCAGCCTGGTCCAGAACCACTAGAACCTACTGATCCAGAACCACTAGAACCTACTGATCCAGAACCACCAGAACCTACTGATCCAGAACCACAGCCTAATCCAACAATGCCTAACAAATCCCAATGTGTTGCCGAAGAAGAGCATGACATCTTTGATAATGAAGAAGAGTATGTTGACGTCGATGATGAGCATATGTACATTACAATTCCACCTGTACAGCCATCTTTGAATGCACAAACAGATTCATCTATGCCTACTAATGCTGCCAATCAAATTGTTCCTGCTGAGGCAGAGGTTACTGATGCAGATCCTAATGAGATAAGGGTCTTACATGATCCTGAGTACCCAAGAATAGAGAAGGGTGCCCTGGCTGTCCTTGGCGTATTCATGCTTCAAGGATTCATGATCAGAAAAATATACAGGTATAAACAATTCTGTATCCTTGTTATTAAATTCAGTTTGTTTTTTTAATTAAATTCAGTTTGGTTGTGCATACTACTTATTCATGCTTGTCTTTTGTTCAGATTAAGACCCTACCTTTTGAACACGATTGTCCAACCACGAAGCTTGTTGTAAACAAAATGCCTTCTCAAGAATGGGTGTCAGATAGACTGAAAGAATGGTTGAAGAAGAATCCAAGCAAGCGTCCGAAGGCAGCCAAGGAGAAGGTTGAGGGAGATTATGGGATAAAGCTCAAGTACAGCAAGCTTTATTCAGGTGTGCAGCTAGCACTGCAACATATTCATGGTAAATATGAAGAGTCATTCAAATTGCTATTTAATTGGAAAGCTCAGATGGATATAACATGTCCAGGTAGCATTGTAGAGATAGATGTGGAGAAAGTAGGCAAGAAAATGAGGTTTAAGAGGATATTTGTAGCTCTCAAACCATGTGTGGATGGGTTTATAACTGGTTGTAGGCCATTCATTGGTGTAGATGCATCAAGTCTAAATGGTAAATACACAGGACAGTTAGCATCTGTTACAGGGGTTGATGGACATAACTGGTTATACTACATTGCTTATGCTATTTTTTATTGTGAAAATGAGGACAACTGGAAGTGGTTTATGCATCATTTGAGAAGGGCTGTTGGGAGCCCAAAAGGACTAGTGATTTGTACTGATGCATGTAAGGGCTTGGAGAAAGCAGTTGGTGCAGTGTTTCCTGAGGCTGAGTACAGGGAGTGCATGAGGCATTTATATTCCAACTTCATGAAGCATTACAAAGGAGATGTTTTCACAACTCATCTCTATCCAGTTGCTAGAAGCTACACTGAAGGGCTGTTCAAGTGGCACTTGAAGAAGATATATGAATTTGCTCCTAATGCAATCAAGTACTTGCAAGATCACCACAACCGAATCTGGTACAGGGCTGGTTTCTCCGAGGACAGCAAATGTGATTATCTGACAAACAATGTGTCAGAGAGCTTCAACAGTCAGGTGAGGGACATGAAAGGGCTACTCATACATGAGTTAGTTGATGGGCTCAGGGAGATGATAATGGAGAAGAGGTATCTTAGGAGAAAGGTTGGTAGAGAATTGGGAGAAGGCATTTTGCCTAGTGTCATCAAGGAACTGAACCTAATTAGCAAACACTTGAAGGTCGTCAAAGTTGTAGTAAATGATGAGGATTTTGCTGAGGTGACCTTGCTTGATGATTGGAACAACACCAAAAGGCATACAGTGGACCTAGTCAATCATTGTTGCGGCTGTAGGCAATGGCAGGTCACAGGAAAACCTTGTAGACATGCACTTGCTTGGATCTTGTCCAACAGAGGCTTTGAAATCAAGGATTTTGTGCATGAATACTACTTTGTGGCCAGGTTCAAAGCAGCATATGCAGATATAGTTCCACCCATGCCTGATAGGGCTAACTGGC
Organism: Miscanthus floridulus; assembly: GCF_019320115.1. Classification (NCBI taxonomy): domain Eukaryota; kingdom Viridiplantae; phylum Streptophyta; class Magnoliopsida; order Poales; family Poaceae; genus Miscanthus; species Miscanthus floridulus. The sequence goes on along the minus strand of NC_089587.1, from coordinate 167,054,906 downwards.
CTGAGGTGGAGCTAGGATATAAACTGCACCCACCACTGCAGAAGAGGGCAGCAGGCAGACCTAGAGTGGTCAGGATCAGAGGGAGTATGGAAGAAAGGGCAAACAAAAAGAAAGTGAGATGCAAAAGGTGCAAAGGCTATGGGCACTTTGAGAAGACCTGCAAACTTGCCGAACCAACAGAAGATGATGATGGTGTTGATGAGGCAGCTACGCTTGCATCACTTAAAAGGTACATTTCTTATTCCTGATTTGCTTGTGAATGTAAATGGGCAAGGAATGTCTAAATGATAGCCATCTCATATAGGGTGAGGCAAGAAGATGAAGGACCGAGCAAGACACCAAAAAAAAAAGCAGAAGACAAGTGCAACCAAGCAAGCACCCAAGAAAAATCAGAAGACAAGTGCAACCAAGCAAGCGCCAAAGAAGAAGAAGACTCCTGTAAAGAAGAAGCTTCTGAAGGCTGCAACTGCTCCTGAAGCAAGAGTGGTGAGAAGCCTCAACAGCTGGCTCGGCGTGGATTAGATGATGTGTTTTGTTGTGCATTTGCTGGTCTTAGTGACCTGAAGTGTTATCTATGGCTTTTGCTAGTCCAAGCGAACCAACATGTGCTTTGTAAGTGACCTGATGTGTTTGGGAACTATGCAACTAGAATGGTGTCCTCTGTATGGATGTTAAGTACAATGTTTGAGAACTATGGATGTGGACCGATGGAATGTTTCCATTTTTATTTCTGGAATGATGAAAATGCATGTTCTGGGAACTATGTGCCGTATGTGCATTACATGTTTCCATCTTTATTTCTAGAATGTAGCATGTGCGCTTGACATGTCACTGCATGTTCTGGAAACTATGCGCCAAATGTGCATTGCATGTACTGAAGTTGATTCATAAATAAACTAAACAAAATGAGAGAATGGCAAACCCAAGTGCTTCACTTCGGATAACAGCTGGCGTCAGGACATTATCCTTTAGCGGGAGGGCAGAAAGGTCCATACGCAAATATGGTGGCCTCCTGTAGCCCTGACAGTGGGTCCAAGACGGCATGGAGCGTAGACAATGGCGTATTTCAAACTCTAGCAGAATTGTAATGGCACCAGCCCAATTAGGCGAATTGTAGTGGCGTGTTTCAAAATCGTGAAAATTGCAATGGTGTGTATCCAATAAGCCCATTAATTAAAGACTTGTTCTTTATTTCTGACAGGACTTTGAGAGAAAAATATATTTGAAAGGATAATGTGGTAGAACATGTAAAAGCATGGGAGTACATTAACCAAAAAAAATACCCCAAAGTCTACACTGAGTTACAAGTCTGAAGAATATACAGACGCTATGGAAATGACATGGATATGGTCATATGCTGTTTTAAAAAGGAAACATCATGACTTCATCAATAAAAACAATACAATACTTCTTCTCATAGAAAAAGTTGCCTTAAGAGTTCTTTCTGGTTTTCTGTATAGAAGAAATCTTTGACGTTTTGATGATTGAAAGAAAGATGTGATGTATCACATATAATATACTAGTATATGAATTCTGATCCTGTAATATTGAACTAGATGGGCAGTACACCTGATGGAGGATTATTGGTTTGTTAGCAAAATTCACTAGTGGCTTTGGGATATTGTACGTCAAAGGAAGAAGGGGAACCAAGCCCTCTTCACAAAATCAATCACGGTAGAATTTTGTTAAGGGCAAGTATACTGACTACTATTTCTAGCTTAGTTCAGTCGCAAGCCTGACTTGCAAAACTGGTACTTCCTCTGTTCCAGATTATAAGTCGCTTTGACTTTTTTGGTTCATCCATTTTGCTATGTATCCAGACATATTATTTATCAAAATACATAGCTAAATGGATGTAGCAAAAAAAAGTCAAAGCAACTTATAATTTGGAACGGAGGGAGTATTTAGCACAACACCAGCAAGCCCAGGCCTCTGCTGTTTGGCTCAACTCTCACCAATAGAATCCATGCCTCAAGGGCCCTGGAAGTCCACGGCTCAAGAGCAACTGAGTCATTGTAGCTGAATCGAAAAGCAACCAGTTCTCTCGGCAGTGATCCATGCAGAAAGTTAAACTCAGATCAGTTGTACTCAGAGGCAGGGAAAATAAGATAATTTAAACTGGAAACATCTAAGATCAGTTTTGCAGGGAACAATGTGTGTACACAAATATCAAAAGAACAACAGACAATATTAGTATTCCATTCTTCAAATAGCTTGCAAGGAAACATATTCTAATCTTCCAGCTGAGCTTCTAAATTCAGTTTCTCAGGGAGCTCTCCCAACCAGCAGGGAGTGTATGGGAAAGACGCTGATACATATTTATGGTGGAAATGGAGATCCCAGTCTATGTAGAATTTTGGGAAAACCTTGCCCAAATCTTGAATCTTCGAGCTACTCCAATTATAGGCTAACACCCGGTCGAATTTATCACTCAAGAAGACAACCTCTTTGTACGGATGAAATCCAAGAAAATCGATAAAAGAATCCTTGCTCCTACTTTCTGGTTCGAGAACATTATCATTGTCAGAGTCCCACACAAATTTCTCTTCCAGTATTGCTTCGTTGCCCAGCGAGCGCGGGAGGAGGTCCGCGCGCAGCAGGCGGCGGTCGTCGACGACGCGTCGCCACGCCTTGCAGACGCAGCGGGACACGGCGAGGCCGCGTGGCGCAAGGCGACGGAGGACGCCCGCGAGCACGTCGTCTGGCAGCGGCGGCGCCAGGTCCATCCCCTCCTTGGCAATCGCCGGCGAGACAGCTACAGATCCGCTAGGGCTCAGCGCGAAATTGGGGACACGGGAGGCGCGCCATCTGCAGTGCGGCGCGGAGCTTATCCCGCCGCCGCGCCCAAGCTGCGGGTCCCCGGCTCTCCGCTCCGCAGAGTCGCCGCGCCTGGCCGTCCGCCCACCCAGTCCCTTGCACTGGTAGCGTGCCTCTCCTCTGGTGGATTGGTGAAGCCGTGAAGGGCCCTGCGCATCTGAGCGGATAAAGGCCAGCGTTTTCCTTTTTTTTCCCTATGTTTTTTAATTACGATAAAAAGTTGTGGGCCCTACTGAAAACTCTTAACCAAACAACGGATTGGGCTTCAAACTTCATTTCCCATTCCGTAATTCCCCTCTCCATATATCCCATCTGATATCCATCAGCCTGTTCGCTTGCTCGTAAACGATCGTAAATTTTCAACCGAAAATAGTGTTTTTCTCTCACGCCAAACCAGCCAGCAGTAAATAATCCACGATACGATACAGCCTCCCGAACAGGCTTCATATCCATATCTGATATCTCTATCCCACTTGGTATTCAAACGTCACCGGACGTATATGCGGGTGGGTAAGTTTTTCAGTGAAAAAAAAATGCACGTCGAGGATGTGCAAGAGAAACACAGGTAAACGATAAAAAGTTTTCCGGCTAGACCCGTTTGTCAAATCACGGCGGGTGATTCAGATCACGGTGAGGTTTTTTTTAAAAAAGAGAGGATATGTTCGTATTTACAGGTTATTTTCAAGACTACGTAACTTTTGGTCCATCCTTCGCAAGGAGAACGACATGCTAAGCCTCAAGTGAGCATGTCTTATGTTAGAAATGGCATCAATGGAGATCTTTTGTCAAGTTTGAGTGGGTGGTCTTTAATAGGCTTAGCGCTTAGTTTGGTGCATGAATATATTTTTTATTTTATTTTTCTTTGTTTGCTCTTTGAGATCTTGCTGTTATCAGACGAGGCTAAACTTTTAATAAGGGGGGTTGTTCAGGACGCGGCTTATGCAGAGGCAAGAATAAATTTTTCTGGAATAAAAAAAAAGAATAAAATCTTCTCCTTTTTTTTTTTCAAAATACATTGGAAATGCAGCTACCTTAGCTCAACATGCAAACACGAGCTATCGATCTCACATCAGAGAGAGGGAAGTGCTTCAGAATTCAGAAACACCAAACGCTGATTGCAAATTAAAGCGCAGAGCCCACATAATCAGTTCAGCAACCTAGCTTTCTTCAGCACCTTAGGGGCCTAGATACTTTGGCTGCGTTTGTTCGGTGTGCCACCAATTACGAGTATACTCTCCTCTAATTGCAAATGTAAATCCTTCGAAGCATTATACGGTGGAAAAGACAACTTGAAAGCATGGAGTACCTCCTAGAAAATCAATTGAAATAAACAGTAAAATCCAGCGATGCACACCCTGGCCGACAACACAAACGGAGCAAGACAGCAGTGTTTCCCAATGTTCCAGAGCAGCAGCAGCAACCTTGCTATCAATCTCGCGCCATTAAAGCGTACCTCGCCCGCGAAAAAAGAGAGAGGAAAGAACAAAGAATCACAACACAATATCCCATTTTTCAGGCAGAGGCATCATCGTCATCAGCGACCTTGCTTTCCTCAGAACTTGGGGCAGCAGCATCATCAGCAGCAACAGCAACCTGGACTGATTCAGGATCCACCCGTTTCTCTTGTTCCGCCGCATGCGCGTCGCCACTCGGAAGATCATCCTTGAGTTCTTCGGCCGTGTCGTCGTGCTCGGTTGTGACCGAGATCTGGACTGGTGCCTGCGGTGATCCCATCGTTTCCCCGGCAGCGGCAGCACTCGCTGCCTGCTCATCAGCCATGACCTTCTCTGCCTCTTGGTGGTAGGCCTCCCCATCACTGGCCTCCGCGTCCTGTGTACAAGAGGCAGCAAACGCAGCGATTGGTTACTCCGTTGCAGCATAGTACGAAGCTAGTTTTTGCATTTCTTGTGCTATTTTCTCATTCGAAAGGAAGCAGCAAGACAGCTGAAGCTCGGTGTCACTGTCACTCGAGTTGACCACTCAAAGGGAATGAAGTTGCTTACCTGTTTGAGCAGGACGCTGAGGGACCTCCGGCGGCTGACATCGGCCTGGTCGACCTCGGCGGCAGCCACCGGGAGCACGTCAGCCTTCGCCTTCTCGTCGGCGGCCGCCAGTGGCGCCGCAGCGTCCTCCTCGACCAACGGCGCCTCGCCCTTGACCTTGAGGTCAGCCGGCTTCGTCGCGCACGCTCCCATGGCCAGAAGAGAAGAGATAGCAACACAACACTCACTAGGGGCGATAGATTAATCTACACTTGAGAAGAAGAGAGGAAGAGAACAGAGAACAAAATGTGTATATGTAGTGAGACTCTTGAAAGTGGGCGGCAGTACTAGTCTCTTTTCCGCCGGCCGGCCTCGGCATTAGCAGCGCTAGCTGAGAAACTGCAAAAGCGCGCGACTCTTTAAGGCTTTTTTAGGCGTCTCATCACTCATCAGGGCAGGGCGCCTCCGACATTCGTCCTGGGGCGCAGGGCCCGGCCGGCCGGGCAGCTCGCGCTTTGCATTATACAACAGTGAAACAGCCTGCCCTTCCGGCCTTCTCCATGGCACATACTCTGGCTCAAGGCATGGTGGCGTAGTATCATATTGCAGTTGCAGACTTGCAGATGTATAATACTCATAACTGAAACAAAATGCTAGGTGGAGTAGGAGATTGATACACCTCAGACATGCTGTACAGCTGCTGGCCATGCTGAGCATCTCCAGGGTAGCACCCAGAAGAATTTCTCTGATTCCACACCTGGGACGAGCCAATGCACTCTCTGAATTTCCATATGCAAAATACAATTTTTTTTTTATTTTCAAATGGAAAAGACGGCATCTTCAGTTCTCATTGCGTTGGTCCGTCAGGGGCTCTTCCAGGCATGATCACCACAAGTGGTTCCCTTGGTCGTTCTACTAGTATTCGGGTTGCAATCATGGTTCCTGTATCTGGATCAGAAAACATCCAGTCTGGCTGAGATGAATAGGCGATGATTATTTGTCACCATGATTGTTGCTCCAGACGTGTACTATCAGAAAACAAGCAGTTCGTTTCATGGTATGCATAGCTTCGCCATTTTTTTGGGTACACATCTGACACTGACAGCATTGTTTTTCAAAGACAAATTGTGAGCGACGACGAGAACTGAAGAACACATATCATCGTCACCATATCTCCACTGCTGGCGTTTCAGAAACACTTTAAACTTTTCAAGTGAAAACATTTCGATTGCTGGCAAAGCAGCAGTTGAACATGAAAGGCAGCAAGTTGCGAGTGCAGAGTGTTCATCGCTTTTCAACAAAACCAGGCACTCTTGTCGACCACATCAGGAAGTAGTATCAGGTTATTACACGGAAAAGGGCAACACCCGCACCACACAGAGCATAGAACAGAGCACAATGTTTAGAATACAATAGCTCGAGCTGTAGTCCACCAATTGCCAAACCAAATGCAGAACCTGCTTTTAAAGACACCTACCTGATAAAAATGAACAGCTGATGCCGCTGCCCCTTTCGCTAGTCCAGAAAAGACTTTTGATATAACATGTTGCTAGGACACGAGCTGAAATCTGGTTTCTGAAACTGTACAGTACCTTATATCAAATCCAACGAGGAAAACTTGGTGAAGATAACTAACTCTTTGGTGATATTTTCACACAAATGATTTGGATACTAGCACTTTGAGCCAGAAAAGACCCTCAAATAATTGAAGACATGTCATTATAAAAAAGAGGAAATGAGCTCTGACCAACAGTGACACACAAATACACAACTAATCGAGATACATAAGAAAGTAATTATAAGTACCATATTCCAATCTTGCCCTAGAAGGCCAGAAAGCAACAGGTGGACCTGAAAGGAAGCAAGTACAAGCTCTTCCTCCCTTTTTCACAAAACCGCACTCTGTCTACCACACCCAGAACTACTGTCAGCTTATGATATACGAAGTGGACGCTACCAGCATGACAAATACAAACAGAGGTCAGAACATATTAAAATAACTGTAAGGTTCGACAAAGGATGCAGGCTTGTAGCCCACCAATGGTCAAAACAAGTGAACCTTGCTTTTAAATGGCCGCTCCAAGAGATGAATACCCAGTGCTGCACTAGTATACCTCAGTGGAAAAACACAGCATTTCTGAAACTTCACATTACCTTAGATCAAATCAACCTGGAAAGCATGGGTGAAGACAACAAACTCTTTGTTGATATTGATGTACTAATGGTATTCACAAAGCACACTGAGATAACACAACATCTTATCCTGCAGTAGCTGTACCTCAAATAATGGAAAGATATCATATAAGAATGGAACAGAGCAAACAGAACAGGAAATACACAGCGCTCAATCAAAGCATAACACACAGCCAATCGCAGTGAGATGGATAACATGTGCAATGATAACATTAAGCACCATATTCAGATGTCAAACTGTAGTTATTGTAAACGCTTATAACACCATAAGAGTTATTAACTTAACCGATATGCAGTTAGCAAAGATGAAACTATGTAATGTGATATATCCTAATTTGTAAGCTACTGCAATAGACAAAAGGATTACCAAAAACTCCAAGAGTTCTCTAGCTCTACCACTTACATCCTGCAATCACTAAATCCTCGTTGGTTTGATGCCCATCTCAATTTCCTTAAGCCTCAGCTCCAGCTCCAATCGCTCATTTTCCAGCTTCATCTTTTCATTCTCCAGCTTCATTTTCTCCAACTCCCTGTCCTTCTCCTTGCTGAACTTCAGCCATTTGAAATGCCTCTGCTCAATTCTCAGCATCTCTGATTTTATATCCAGACGTTGTCTCTCGATTTGAGCACGCATAGCACTTAAATTCTTCTCAGTAGATGGACCAGCAGATCCTTCAGAGAACATTCTGTTCGTGTCAATGGCCGCAACTTCTGACAGATGAGACCCACAATGTCCCTCCTCATGATCATGCTTCAGTTTCTTGGTGGCATGAACTCTGTGAACACCATGATCCTCAGCACTGGCCTCCAGATCGTCATTCAACTCATCATCCTCATAATCATCATCATCCTCAGAAAGCAACATCTGATCATCCTCTTCGTCATAGCCAAACAAGCACTTCTTTCCCTGTTCATCTGGAGCCCTAAGCGCCGTCCGCAGGAACCTCTGAAGGGCAGGATCATCAAGCAGGCAGTAACGGTTCCTGTTGTGGTAGGAGCACATCTCCTCGTAGTGCAGATGCTTGGAGTTGAGATGCTTCTTGGCCTCCTCCCTAAGCTTCCCAGATAGGCTCACCTGGTCAAGGAGCTCGTGCTTCTCGACGATCTGGCAAGCCCTTCCCCGGCCGAGGATCTCGGTCAGCCTCTTGTACCTCTTGTTGAGGTCGTTGAACTTGTCCTCGCACTGCTGCGGCGACACCTCGAACCCCCTCTCGGCCATGGCCGAGGAGACTAGCCTCCACTTGCCCTTCCTCTTGAGCAGGGCGTGCTTCCTCCTCCCGCTGCTGGTCCCGTAGTCCGCGTCCACGTCCTCGTCGATGTAGGACACGGCCGTGACGAGCAGCTTGACCATGCCGCTGGTCCACTTGACCCGGTGCCACGGGGAGGCGGCCGCCGCCTTGCCGTGGTCGAGGTGGCCGTCATCGGCGTCCTCCTCGTCGCTCAGCGAGGCCTTCACCACATTGCCGAGCTCCGGCATCTGGTTCGCGGCGGGGACGGCGAAGAAGCCCTGGTGAACCTGGACCGCCTGGGGTTGGGCGGCGAAGTGGAACGGCTGCGCCAGATCGAAGGGGCCCCCGCCTGGGATCAGGGTTGGCGGCGGCAAATTCCCCTCCATCTCCGACGAGGAAACACCCACCCCAGCCTGACCGACAGAGATCCCGGATCTCAACCCCCTCCTGCGATGTTCACATGAACTGTGCTCGCTTCAAAGCCTCACCAAACTCGTGACTCGTGAGGAGATGGCAGGAGCCAGGTTTTTCTTGGGTGGAGGAGTTTCTTGCGGGATTTCCGGGGACGGGAGGCGGAAAAGGCCAAAGCTTGCAGCTAGTCCTTGGGAAGGGGGGTTGCAAAATGCACGCGCCGCCGGCTGCTGCTGCAATCTGCCGCACGGCAAGTGTGTGAACGCCAAAAACAGATGGGGACCACGAGAAAGGGGAGTAATCCGAGGCAGGAACAGGATGATTATTAGCTCGAAATTGGATCAGCGCACGAGAAACACCCTATCCTCGACCACGAAATTCAAGAGAGCAGAAGAGCTAGGATGTGGGCAAGGAAAACCATACCGACGCGGCGAGGCTGCTGAACCAAAGGTTTGGGGGGTTTATTACGCCGATCCTAGGTCGCAGCAGCAGAAAAGAATGCATGCTCGATGGGAGGAGAGAGAGCGATTCGGGGGAGGAATCGCTGATTTTGGCAGAACCTGGCGGCTGGCGGTAACAAAAGGAGGCCTCTCCACCTCGAGGAAATCTGGCATTACCAAGGGGATCACCTTCTTTGTTTTCTCTCGGCTTAACCTCGGTTGGTGGCAACTCGACAACCCCAGTCCCAGGCCTGAGAAACAGAGACACACGAGGAGGGGGAAGGTGATGACCGATGATTGATGGTGATAAAAAGGGCGGGCTCTAGCTGATGACACGCTGCTAGTAAAGCGGCTGGAGGCTTCCAAAATCGCACGTAAAAAAATCAGTAAAATATTTAGCTGTGACTGCGAGGAAGCACATGTTGCCAAGTTGAAGTTGGCGGCGCAGGGAGGACGATGATTGGGATTCGGTGCAGAGCATTTGGCGCCGCTGGGCTGCGGGGGACTGTGCGCGGCACGCACGCAAGCACACTTTTTCAGCCAGCGCCAGGCACTCCCTTGTCCCTTGCGCAGGAGAGAGAGAGAGAGAGAGGGAGAGTGAGAGAGAGGGGCTGAGGGGGATCGCTTCTCGGCTGCGTGCCGACCTGCGGGTGGCGACGGCGATGCTGACGCCGTGGGCTCCGTTTCATTATGGGATTCATCGAACCTCGCTGTGGATTTTAATTAACACTGCAATGGCGTCGTCTTCCGGTACTGATGTCACGGGATTAAAGAGTAGAGCGATGTTTACCAACCTACCTAGTCCTCGCCACATCCGTGTTTGTGTCACCCTATGTCTAAAAAAATTACAAAGTTATATCAAAATTTAACTTTGTATTTTTACAAATTTGTGTTTACGCCACACATCTGTGTTTTATAAATTTAGCTTTCCATTTTTACCACACTACGTCAGACATAACTACCATTTTAAAATCACCCAGGTGTAAAAACAAATGGTTTTAAAAGTTGAATGAGATTAAAAATCCGGTTTTATAAATGAAGGATGGAAGTTGGAGGGTGCAAAAATAAATAGTCTCCATCTCCATCTCTATCTCTATCTCTATCTCTATCTCTATCTCTACCTCTAAAAATACACCAGTTGTGAAATTAACTACAACTACACCAAGTACCCCGTAGTCATGACTTCTTCTACATGCACCAATGCAACTGCACCCCGTAAAAATTATGATAGAAACGAATGGTCGAGATTAGCTCCCATGATTACAGCTTTGGCTTATTGATTCATATGATAGGCATACATCAGAATCATGAGACAAGTGGGATGAAGGTGATGCAACTGGTGCATGAGCTTGTTCAGGCTGACACTAGCAGGTACAACTAACCTCTTTGATCACCAACGGATGCTTTCATGCTCAGGTTCATTGCTCATCAAGGCTTACCATTGCTGAATTCTGCAGAGCGTGTCCTCCACGGGAGAGACTTATCATGATCTGATTGGCAAGGGATTGGATGATTTAGATGTTTCTTTCAACAGTTTCTTAACGTGCTCCTATCTTAACCATAGATTTTTTTCACGTTCTGGTGCACTTGCATGTGTTTGAATTGAAGGACTCGGTGTTAACATGGGAAGGAGCACAAGCCACAAGCCAGTGATTAAAACCAAAAATTAGGTGTGTAAATATTTCGCATGAGATTTCATGGTACACCGTATGTAGTACAACTGGCACCCCATCAGTGAAGAAGGGTTTCATGCTCACGAGGCCTAAAAATGACAACGAACAAATTGGCATGAATTATCCTCAAATAGAAATTGAAAGGATGAATATATTGTTTATACCGTGTTTGATTGTTAATTTGCATCACCTTAAATGCCATCGTGGCGTTAGCACTAGCGATATAGAGAATGCCGAGGGCAACGTTGTGCGGCGTGCGTTCCGGACCCAGGCGTGCAGCGGGTCCGGATCGTGGGTTGCCGGGTCCAACTGGGCGGCGATCAGCGCGAAGGGCAACGTGGCGCGCGGAGGTGTTCCGGACCTACACTATGCATGGTCTGGATGCCAGGAGCAGACCGGGTCCGGAGGCTTTTTGCCCTCTCTGGACGTCTCTGGATCCTTCCGGACCCAGGGTGCGCGTGGGTCCGGTTGTGCTATTGTGGGTCCGGTCTGAAGGTGTTGTGTGTGTGCGCGTTTGACCGTTGGAGATGAGCGGATGATGTTGAATGGAGGGACAGGTGGCGTGTTCCTGTGAGCCGAACCCGCCCTGTAGATGGTCCGGACCTAGGTCCGGTTCCACGGTTTGGTTGGCCCCGAGTGCTTAACGGATAGTGGAGTCTTTGGGGCTCTATAAATAGAACTTGGACGCCTTGGGCTCACCCTCTTGGACATTTTCACCTACGATACATCCTTGTGAGCCTAAGCAAATACCTCCCACTCATCTTCTTCATTGATTCATCATCATGGTGAGATTGGGAGTGATTCCAAGTGCATTTGCTTGAGTGATTGCATCTAGTGGCACTTAGGGATCGTTGTGGCTGTGGATTTCTTGTTACTCTTGGTGGTTGTCGCCACCTAGACGGCTTGGAGCAGCGGAGGAGCATCGGCATGAGTTGGTGATTGTTCATAGCCGTCTCCCAATGATTTGTGATGGGTCTTGTACCTTCCCGGCAGAGAGCCAAAAGGTAACTCTAGTGGATTACTCGTGTCATTGAGTTACCTCACTTGTGGGTAGGTTCTTGCGGTGTCCATTTGTTGGACTAGGTTTTTGAAATACCTATTAGCCGCCAAATCACCAAGTGTTGGTCGACACTACGGGGACTAGTGTGCTGGCAAGCACGGGAGCCTCGAGAGAAAAATCGTGTGTCATCTTGTGATTAGATTTCTCCTAGTGATTGATTGGCATTCATATTGATTGGTTTATCACACTTGCCACGGTGGTATAATCACTCTACTCTCTCTTGCATTACTTTCTTTACATTCTTGCCTAGTGTCAAGCTCTTTAGTATAGCTAGTTGTGAGAGCTTGTTAGTTTGGTTAGTGAGGCTCTTTAGTTAGTTTTTGAGAGCTCACTAGCTTAGCAAGTAGCAACCTAGGCTTGTGTGTGAATTAGTGATCATAGCAACTAGAATTTTTGGGTAGGTGGCTTGCAATCCTTGTAGAGCTAGAGCAAAATTGCATTTCACCGTTTAGCATACTAACAAATTACTCTAGTGATCTTGTAGAGTTTTTATAGGCTATTCACCCCCCCTTTAGCCATATTAGGACCTTTCAAGTAGTATCGGAGCCATGGTCACCATTTGATTGAAGGTTTAACAACCTCGGTGTCAAAAGATGGCTCAAGTTGTGTTCAACCATGTGTGGAGGGGGGCAAACCACCTTTCTTTTTGATGGCACATGCTATGACTATTGGAAGAGAAAAATGAAGATGTATCTTGGTTCAATCAATGATCAAGTGTGGGATGTGACCGAGAGTGATTTTGTGATTATTGATCCCACCAACCTCACCAACTAAGACAAGGCCAACAAGCAATGTAATACAATGGCTCTCAACACCATCTACAATGCCATTAATTCCAAGGTATTTGAGCAAATCAAGGATTGTGATAGAGCAAGTGAGGTGTGGAAGAGATTGGAAGAAACATATGAAGGCACACCGGCGATGAAAAGTGCCAAGCTATACATCCTCAAGGACAAGTTGACAAGCTTCAAGATGAAGAATGATGAGAGCAATCCAGAGATGTTCCATAGATTGCAAGTGATCATCAATGATTTGAAGGCTTTGGGTGAGAAGATCAATGATGATAATGTCTCTCATCGGTTCTTGATGGGCCTACCTCCAAGATTTGAGACATTGAGATTGACATCATAAGAGGAGGATTAAAGGACATGACCCATAACCAAGTACTAGGTGATGTCATGACATAAGAGACATACCATGTGGAAAGGGAGAGGGTTGACAAAGATGAAAAGGAGGATGAAGACAAGAAGAAGAAGAGTGTAGCATTCAAGGCTAGTTCATCATCCAAGAACAAGGGCAAGTCCAAGAAACAAGAATCAAGTGATGATAAAGATGCTAGTGACATTGATGATGAGGCCATGGCTCTCTTTGTGCGCAAGATGGGCAAATTCATGAAGAAGAAGGGCTACGGTGCAAGAAAGAGAAGAGACAACTTCAAGAGCAAGGACTATGTGAGAAGATGCTACAAGTGCAAGAGCAAGAATCACATTGTAGTGGATTGTCCCTACAACAGTGATAATGATGAGGATGAGAAGAAGAAAGAAAAGAAGGAGAAGAAGGAAAAAAAGAGAAGACGATGACATTCAAGAAGAAGAAAGAAGGGTGGAGGCTATGTGGTTACTTGGGATAGTGATGGCTCATCGGATGATGATGATTCTAGTGATAAAGACAAGAAGTCTCTCAAGATGGCACTAGCAAGCATCGCCATCAACAACAAGCCCTCCATCTTCGACACTTCATCAACTTGCCTCATAGAAAAGCCTACCAAGGTAAAATATGATGTGAGTGATAATTGAAGGGACCATGACGCCTAAGAGGGGGGGTGAATTAGGCAACTTAAAAATCTAACTCTAAACTATGGCCTCTTTTCTGAACCCTATCAAAACCTATGCAATAGATAAACTATCTAGATGTGCAACTATGGTTTTGCTAGTGTGTTGCTATCTCTACCGCAAACGTAGTAAAGTAATCAATGTAAATATGGAAGCTAAAGAGCAAGATAGAGATATGAAACTCCCATCGACGACTCCAGTATTTTTACCGAGGTATCGAGAAGCGCGCAAGCTTCCCCCTAGTCCTCGTTGGAGCCCCTCACAAGGAATCCCTCGCAAGGGCCAAGCTCCTGGTCGTGTAACTCTGTGGATAGCCTCGGGCTTTCCCCACGCGCAAGTGGGTCTCCGACGTGCCTCTTGGCAAGCCTCTCCCGGAAGCTTCCCGCCGTCTTCACTATCAAGCTTTCGGCCAAAACACCGCGGGCCTTGTTCCCTCCGGTACACGGTGGCGGCCACACCACAAACGTAGTTGGTGTGATCTCGCAAGACTTCAAGCCCCTTCGATGTACAACACTTGTGCTCGCAAGCACGGGGTAGCAAGAGGTATGCAAACCTCACTAAACACTAGGCCTAAACCTAGAGCAAGCGCATAAGTGGTGGTCTAATCAACCTAAGCACTTCGCAAAGCACCTACGCTAATCACCTGATGAATCACTAAGCACTATGCAAGTGGAGATCACTAAAATAGTGTATCAACACCCTTGGTATGTTTCCTCAGCTCCACACTCCTCACATGGCCGGTTGGGGGGTCTATTTATAAGCCCCACTGAGATAGTAGCCGTTGGAGACGAAATCCTGCTTTTCTGCTACTGACCGGACTCTGACCAATGTCCTGTCAGCACTGACCGAATGCATCCGGTCACGAAAACGGCTCTCTAGAACCTTAGTGATGTTGATCGGACTCTGGCACTCAGCGTCCTATGCAGCGTCCAGTGCATCGGAGCGTCCGGTGCAGCGTCTTGTGCAGCGTCCGATCGCTGCTGTTGACTCTGCTGTTGCTTGATTGGAGCGTCTAGTGCAGCGTCCTGTGCAGCGTCCGGTGCAGCGTCCTATGCATCGGAGCGTCCTGTGCAGCGTCCAGTGCAGCGTCCTATGCATCAGAGCGTCCTGTGCAGTGTCCTGTGCAGCGTCCTATGCCCTCTGTGAGTTCGTTTCTTCGCGATCTTACGTCCGGCTTGGTTCCTATCTTCGTGCTTGGACTTTGCTTGATATCTTGTGTCTTTTCTTGTGCTCCTAAGGTCTTGCTTATGGTGTTGATCATTGGATCATCACTTCGCCTTTGTCCAAGTCACGCCTTGCACCCTATTGAACTACAAAACAAACACTTGCAAATTCATTAGTCCAATTTGGTTGTGTTAGTCATCAAACACCAAAATCCAAAGTAAATGAGCCTAGGGTCCATTTTCCTTACAATCTCCCCCTTTTTGGTGATTGATGACAACACGACCAAAGCAAGTAAATAATAAAATTTTTGAAATTGAAAAACTATCTACTTGCTAGGATGCAATGCAAGGGACAAGGTTATGTGATGCTAAAAGATACTATATATAAGATACTATATGCAACCTTATCTTGCCCTTGCAAATGTCCCCATGTGGCATTATGGATTTAAGCCTTGTTTCCTACAAGTTCTCCCCATTACTTAGACTAATCCATAATCCACTATCCTCCCTTTCTCGAACCATTACCACTTGTAGACCAATAGGTCCAATAAATAATGCTTGCTTTTGGTTTTCTAAATTCTCCCCCTTTGGAATCAAACACCGAAAAGGAAGACATTAGTAGCACAAGGGAGGGTCAAATTTCATGATCCTTTGTGTGTAGAGTGAAATGGATCACAAGAGTTGACTCTCACATTATATAGACTAAGATCCCCCTAAATGTATGCATATATATGGTAGAAAGCAAAGCATATGCATACTTAGCAATTTATTGTACACGAGAATTTAATCTATATAATGCATGGAGAAAGCATATAAATATGAATAGAAATTAACATGATAATGCCAATTGAAGAATGATGCTTAACTCTGGGGATTCCAATTTTCTTATAATGAGACTACTACACATGTGATAGGTTTGAAAAATTGATACCATTTGAAAAGGTGTTAGTCTCAAAGCATCCAAGTTGTAGAATTACTCCCCCTAAATATGTGTACACAAATGTTGAATACTTGTAAAATTTGTGCACATTGATTTATGTATCAAAATACCATTTGAAACATGACTTCTCATGAATGTAAGAATCATTTTCAAAAATGATATACGGGAGAGATTATCTATAATTTGGACTTTGGCACATATTAGATAAATAATTATAAAACAAGCTATGTGCTGTGCTTCTAAACAGTTTTATCCCATGTAGGTTTGCTCCAAGAGTTGATAAAGAAATCGAGCAAGCCTACCATATGATATACCTATTGAAAGCATGACAAAAGATTTAAGTAAGTAAATGCAAACATAGGCATGAAAGATAACTAGATGCTTTAGGAGTATATCAATTGAAAAACAATACCAATTGAAATGAATACTAATTGAAAGTAATGACATCTAGTTACCTAACATGGGAAGGGAAATTTGGGTCCAAAGTATTCACTAACCCACTTGGCAATGACTTTGACCATTATGATGCACCCCATGAAATGCACCCAAACTTTGCCAAGTCTCCAAATTCCCCGAAGTCCGATGGACTTCTTACTTCTCTTTCGGGATTCAAACCTCTTGGTGCTCTTCATGTTTGAAATAATTTCCTTTGGCACCCAAAAGCATTTGACCCCATTGTTGGCTTGCTTGTTCACCTTGATGGCCACCACCTTGTCATTTTTCTTCTTCTTCAAGAGATAAGGTGTGGAGGCCTTCTTGTCCACCTTGTTGGTGTAGGTGTTGGAGAGCTTGCTTGTTTGCTTTTTCTCCTTCTTCTTTGCTCCTCCCCCATTCTTCACCTTGCACTCATAGGACTTGTGACCTTCCTTGTGGCACATGTAACAAACCACGGTTTGTCCTTCACCAAGCTTCTTCACTCCCTTGACGGTGTTATCTTGATGAAGTTGGGTTTGCTTCGCCTTGCCTTTCACTTGAGTCAAGTCCTTGGTGAGGCGAGCTACTTCTTGCTTGAGTTGCTCATACTCCTTTGCAACCTCTTGTGTGCATGTATCTACAATAACTTTCTCAACACAAACTTGGTTGCACAAAGGTGAGTCTAAACATAAATCATTGCAAGAAGTAGAGGCATCCTTTTTAGACATGTTAAATATAGAACTTTTCCTTTTAGATACCTTGGTGGGGGTTGTGCTAACGGCTTCAAGATTAGCAACTTTATTAGTTAGCTCATCACAATGTTTGCACATGGTTTCCATTTTAGCAAGCAAACTATTATATGCTTCTTGTGAGCTAACTAACTTTTCTTTTAATTTTTCATTTTTCTTTTCAATTTGCTCATCATTGATTGTGCATGCATTTATTGTTGCACTAGCCTCAAGTTTCTCAATTTTAGTAGATAGTTCAACATTGAGATTAGCAAAGTTCTCATATTGTTCAAGCAAGGTTTTGTATGCTTTTTGTGAACTATCTAGCTTTTCTTTTAAGCTTTTGAGCTTCTTTTGTTGACTAGTGCAAGCTTTAGCAAATTTAAGATTTTCTTGCACAAGTTCATGATAAGAAGGCATATCATCATCACTATCACTCTCACTAGAGAAAGAGCTTTCGTTACCTCGTGCCATAAGGCACACACGAGAAGAGCTTGATGATGATTGCTTGCGGCCTCGCCTCTTGTGATGGGGTTCTTCTTCACTTGAAGAATCATCCCATGATCTTATTGATGTGAGGGCTTGATTCTTGCATGCCTTCTTCTTTGTCTTGGGTGTGGGCTTGTTTGGACAAATTTCTACAAAGTGCCCCAACTCACCGCATCCATAGCATCCTCTCTTTCTTTGCTCTTTTCTTTGATTTGTGAAAATGAAATCTTGAATTTAGATGGGCACACCCTTGACATTGAGCCTTTGGATCATCTTCTCCACCTTGTTGATCACTTTGATTGATTCTTCATCAAGATCAGAGGTGGAGGAGGAGGATTGATCATCACTTGAATCTTCATCATCATCATCATTGTCCTCATCTTCTTCTTCATCTTCACTTGAGGAACTTGAGCTTGAGCTTGACTCAACTTTCTTGCCCTTCATCTTTTTCTTCTCGCTATAAGCGAGAGCTTTGCCTTTGCTTGATGAAGATGCTTCTCCTTGACCCGTCTTACATGATATTTCAAATGCCACTAGCTTGCTAATGACAATCCCCGGGGTCATGATGATCAAGTTCTCCATGTTGTGAAGGATGGTGATGATGCTTGCATATTTCTTTTGTGGTAGAATGGAGATGATCTTCCTCACGATGTCCGCATCATCTAGCTTTAATAATCCTATTGAATGGAGCTCATTGATAATTAGATTCAATCGAGAATACATATCATGAACAAGCTCATCATCATTCATAGCAAAGGAATCATAATTTTGCTTAGCTAGACAATGTTTTTGCTCATGGACATTACTTGTGCCGTCATGGAGCATTTCTATTTTGTCACTCTTTGTGGACTTTTCGGGATTCTTAATGGGTTTCATCCCGTCATGAGTGACTCTCCATACACCTAAATCAATCGCCACAAGGTGGCAAGCCATTCTAGCTTTATAGTAGAGGAAGTTAGTGCCATCAAATTGTGGAGGCCTAGCGGTATCCATCCCAACCACTCTACAATAGCGTCGGCTCAATGGCGGTTAAGCCAAAGGTCCAAATGTGAGCCAACCGGCTCTGATACCAATTGAAAGGACCGTAACACCTAAGAGGGGGGGGGGTGAATTAGGCAACTTAAAAATCTAACTCTAAACTATTGCCTCTTTTTCAAACCCTATCAAAACCTATGCAATAGATAAACTATCTAGATGTGCAACTATGGTTTTGCTAGTGTGTTGCTATCTCTACCGCAAATGTAGTAAAGTAATCAATGTAAATGCGGAAGCTAAAGAGCAAGGTAGAGATATGCAAGCTCCCGTCGATGACTCCGGTATTTTTACCGAGGTATCGAGAAGCACGCAAGCTTCCCCCTAGTCCTTGTTGGAGCCCCTTGCAAGGGCCAAGCTCCTGGTCGAGTAACTCCGTGGATAGTCTCAGGCCTTCCCCACGCGCAAGTGCATCTCTGATGTGCCTCTTGGCAAGCCTCTCCCAGAAGCTCCCCACTGTCTTCACTATCAAGCTTTCGGCCAAAACGCCACAGGCCTTGTTCCCTCCGGTACACGGTGGCGGCCACACCACAAACGCGGTTGGTGTGATCTTGCAAGACTTCAAGCCCCTCCGATGTACAACACCTATGCTCGCAAGCACGGGGTAGCAAGAGGTATGCAAACCTCACTAAACACTAGGCCTAAAGCTAGAGCAAGCGCATAAGCGGTGGTCTAATCAACCTAAGCACTTCGCAAAGCACCTACGCTAATCACCTGATGAATCACTAAGCACTATGCAAGTAGAGATCACTAAAATGGTGTATCAACACCCTTGGTATGTTTTCTCAGCTCCACACTCCTCAAATGGTCGGTTGGGGGGTCTATTTATAAGCCCCACTGAGATAGTAGCCGTTGGGATGAAATCCCGCTTTTCTGCTACTGACCGGACTCTGACCAGCGTCCTGTCGGCACTGACCGGACGCGTCCGATCACAAAAATAGCTCTCTAGAACCTTACTGATGTTGATCAGACTCTGGCACTCAGCGTCCTATGCAGCGTCCGGTGCAGCATCCTGTGCATCAGAGCATCTGGTGTAGCATCCTGTGCAGCGTTCGTATAATGATGAATGTGAAAGTGATTATTGTAGGAGTGATTCTGAGGAGGAGGAATACACAAAGGAGGAGCTCATGGACATGTTGGAGCAAGTCCACACTTGCTTTGAGATGAAGAGAAAGGAGTGCAAAGAATTACGCAAGAGAGTTAAATCTCTTAAGCAATCCTTTGATGAGCTCAATGCTTCTTATGAGAGTCTAAAGAAAGACCATGAGGAGCTTGGCAAGGCTCACTTTAAGCTTGAAAAAGCTCACTCCTCTCTCCTTGAGGAAGCCAAGAAGGAGCAAGTGATTGTGTCATGTGATGTGGGACTAACATGTGATATTCTTGATGAATCTTTCTATAAGCCCATTATTGTTGCTCCCACTAACACTTCTTGTAGCACTTTCACTTCTACTTCACCTTTGAGTGATTGTTTCAATTATGATGCCTCACTAATGGTGGAAAATGAGACCCTCAAGAAGGAGGTGAATCAGCTCACTCGTGCCTTAGGTAATGCCTATGGTGTAGATGCTCACTTGCTAAAGTGCTTGGGTGGCCAAAGGTTTTCTCTCAGCAAAGAGGGATTAGGCTATACCCCCCAAAAAAGGCAAGGTGACCTTTGTCACTCCCAAAGCTTGTTTTGTGAAGGGCAATGGTCGATTTTGCAATAGATACAAGCAAGTTGGGCATATAGAGCAAGCTTGCAAGAACAAGAACAAGCAAACTAATGTATCCTCAATTAAGTTTGATTCTTATTATTTGCTTACCAAGGGTGCCAATGGTGTGAAGGCTAAATCCATTTGTGCACCAATTGTGGGCTCAAAGAAGAAAGCCATTTGGGTACCAAAGAGCTTAGTGACTAACCTTCAAGGACCCAAGCAAGTTTGTGTACCTAAAAAGAATTGATCTTCTTTTGTAGGTCAATTATAAAGCCAGAGAAAGGCATTAGGTGCTTGATAGTGGGTGCACACAACATATGACCGGTTGTAAGGTCAAGATGGTGGACTAGAGGGGGTGAATAGTCTTTTCTAAAAATAATCACGTCGGCTAACTGAAACAAGTATAGAATTAAAACTATCGGTCTAGCCAAGACTACACCCCTCTATTTATGTTCTCTAGCACCTTGCAAAGATCCTAATTAAGCAACAAATGTGCCGGGCTAGCTAGAGCTCACCTAATCAATTCTAGAAGCAAGGTCACACAAACCTATGCCACTAGTACTTTAACCAACAAGGAGCTCCTACACATGCTAGTAAGCAAAAGCACAAAGCCAACTAAGCTCACTAGCAATGCTCAATAACAAGGCAACCAATGCCAAATTAGAGAGCGCAAATACTTAGCTACACAAACTAAGCAATGTGACTAACAAGGTTACACAAACCAAATTAGCCATGCAAGGGAGCTACTTTTATGCTACACAAGCAAGAAGGTAACTAGTGAGCTACACAAGCTAACTAAATACAAGAGCAACCACACAAGCACAATGTATATAAAAGTAATTACAAGCTTGTGTAACGAGGATGCAAACCAATGGGAAGAACAAGGTTGACACGATGATTTTTCTCCTAAGGTTCACGTGCTTGCCAACATGCTAGTCCCCGTTGTGTCGACCGCTCACTTGGTGGTTTGGTGGCTAATTGGCATCACCCACCAAGCCCGCACATCGGGCACCACAAGAACCTACCCCAAAAGTGAGGGTAGCTCAATGACACGCTTTACTAGAGTTGCTCTTCGTGGCTTCCATGGGGCGAGCACAATACCCCTCACAAAGCTCTTCTCCGAAGCACCACACAAGCTTCTTGTGGGCTTTGACGGAGACCACCACCAAGCCGTCTAGGAGGTGGCAACCTCCAAGAGTAACAAGCACCACCGGCTTGCAAGATGACCACCTAGTTCCACTCGATGTAACATCATAATGCAATCGCACTAGAATTGCTCTCTCACATAATCGGATGATCACTATCAAGCATATGTGAGATAGAGGGCTCCTAAGCACTCACAAGCATGGACACAAAGTCCCCTGAGGTGCTCTCTATAAGCCATGGCTGAGACCACCTTCTATTTATATCCCCATAGGCTAAACTAGCTGTTACCCCTTCACTAGGCAAATTTCGGGATGACCGGACGCTCCGCTTAGATCGACCGGATGCACCCTGCCAGTGTCCAGTCGCTCTACGTCATCCATGTGTTGCTCTATGTTCAACCAGAGCCACTCGATCTCAACGGTTAAGTTGCGACTGATGCTGCACAGTGAATGGCCAGACGCTATAGCGCCTGAGTCCGGTCGTTTCCAGAGAGCTCCCCAAGCCTCTATTTTGTGACCGAACTCGTCTGGTCCACCATGACTAGCGTCCGATTAGTTCTGTGCCCACGCGCCTAACTCCAGCACCGCCTATGTCACCATATGTCAGCACTGACTAGATGTAGAGCCTGAGCGTCCAGTCACTCTTCATGCTAGCGTTCGGTCATAAGACCGAGACCACACGCTCACTGCTGCCACTAACTGGACACGCTGGTCCTATCGAGGCTAGCGTCCGATCAGTTCTACGAAACCCTGTCTTTTCTATATAGGGCACCGGTGGCACTGTCGAACTGTCCACACTCTATAGGCGGACACTCCGCCGGTGGAGTTTTGAACCTTTCTCGCCTCTGTTCCATTGCTGAGTTGATCCACATCAACTCCAACTTCATCTCCTTTATAAATGTACCAACACCACCAAGTGTACACCACAATGTGTATGTGTGTTAGCATGTTTATAATCATTTTCCAAAGGATTAGCCACTCAACTTGCCACGCCACTTGATCCTAGCCACGATGCAAAGTTAGATCACTCGAGTGGCACTAGATGACCAATATACAAACAAGTTTGCCCCTCTTGATAGTATGGCCATCTATCCTAAACCCGGTCACCAACTTCTCTACACACCTATGACCGGTGAAATGAAATGGCCTAGGTTATACCTTTGCCTTGCACATTCCATTCCATCTCCTCCAATGTTGATGCAACACATGCACCAACATGATCAACAATGATATGATCCACTTTATATCATCACATGATCATATTGGTTCATCGATCTTGACTTCACTTGCTTTTCACCGTTGCCTCCGTCCATCGGCACCAAGTATTGCTCAAGCTTCACCACCACGCGGTCCATCGCTCCAAAGCCTCAAGCTTGCCCTTCACGCTTGCAACTGGTCCATCAAGCCAAGTATTGTCTTGATCTTCTCCACCTTGATCACATGACTCAATGTCATGTCTCATGTGCAATAAGCTCATTCATCATCACATGTGTGAGCTTTGCAACATCTCTAAACCATTTTCACCTTCATGGCATATGTTGCTCATACACATGTACTTATGGACTAATCACCTGTGTATCTCACATAAACACAATTAGTCCACCTAGGGTTGTCACTCAATTACCAAAACCATACAAAGACCTTTCACCGGTGACTCAAGAATGTTCAATTCAATTAATACAAATGATAGCAATAGGGTTGATAGTATCACATTTGGCGACAATAACAAAAGTAAGGTCAAAGGGCTTGGTAAGATTGCAATATCCAATGATTTGAGCATTTCCAATGTGCTACTAGTAGAGAGCTTGAACTTCAACCTGTTGTTGGTAGCTCAATTATGTGATCTTGGTTTCAAGTGCATATTTGGTATGGAGATGTAGAGATCATAAGTGTAGATGGCTCTAACTTGATATTCAAAGGATTTAGATATGAGAATCTATACTTGGTTGATTTCAATGCTAGAGAATCTCAATTGTCAACATGTTTGCTCACTAAGTCTAGCATGGGTTGGTTATGGCATAGAAGGTTTGGTCATGTTGGAATAAAATAATTGAATAAATTGATTAAGCATGATCTAGTAAGGGGCTTGAAAGATGTCACATTTGAGAAGGATAAGCTATGTAGTGCCTGTCAAGCCAGAAAACAAGTTGGTAATACACATCCTAAGAAGAGCATGATGAGCACATCTAAGGCATTTGAGTTGTTGCATATGGACTTGTTTGGACCAACTACATATACTAGCATTGGTGGAAACAAATATGGATTGGTGATAGTGGATGATCTTACTAGATACACTTGGGAGTTCTTTCTTGTTGATAAGAGTGATGTGTTTGCAACCTTTAAGACATTCATCAAGAGAATTCACAATGAATTTGAGACAGCCATCAAGAAAGTTAGAAGTGACAATGGTAGTGAGTTCAAGAATACTAGAATTGATGAGTTATGTGATGAATTTGGAATTAGACATAAATTTTCGGCCAAGTACACCCCTCAATAGTATGACCTAGTTGAGAGAAAGAATAGAACTTTGATTGACATGATAAGATCAATGTTGAGTGAGTACAATGTTAGTCATTCATTTTGGGTGGAAGCAATCAACATGGATTGCTACTATAGCAACCGCCTCTATTATCACCCCATGATGGAGAAGACACCTTATGAGCTCTTGAATGGTAGAAAGCCCAACATTGCATATTTTTGGGTATTTGGTTGGAAATGCTATACATTGAAGAAATGCACTAGATTGAGCAAGTTTGAGAAGAAATATGATGAAGGCTTCTTGCTTGGTTACTCCACTACTAGCAAGACTTATAGAGTTTGGAATTTGGCTAGTGGTACTCTTAAGGAGGTTCATGATGTGAAATTTGATGAAACCAAGGGTTCCCAAGAGAAAGGTGAGAATCTAGATGATGTGACACTACTACAGAAGCTTGTACCTGCAGGACCCCCTCCTGGTCGAATAACCGATGGTGATTACCAGTTTCACCGCCAGTCTAGTGTATGATCCGGCAGTGAACGCAATTTTGCCCTTCGCCGCCGTGTCATCCGCCAAGCTAGCGGTAAAAGGGTTTTCACTGCCAGCTGCTCATTCTATGTCCGACACCCAGGAAACTGGTAGAGATAATAGTTTTTTCCCATCGGTACCAAGATGGACACGTGCACTATAGTAAGATCCGGAGGTGAAGCAAGTTACCACTATCAGATTACCGTATGAACCGGCGGTGAAGCAACCATTATTTGAATGGACGCACTGGGTATGCTGCTAGGCAAGGCGAGAATTGATGTCTAATTCTAGATTCATCGCATAACAGAGTTCATCTGGTCAAGTTTGGTGTTACATTTTTTGTGAGGAATTAAATTAAAAGCCAAGCAGAAGACAGTACATGTGACCATGTCCCTCTATTAAAAGCCAAGCAAAGGATCCATTTGTGTTGAAATGTTATTGTAACACCACCGTAACACATGTGTGCACCAAATAAATAATTCAATTTGCAAATAAAACAAAGATGACACACTAGTTTAGCTAAAATAATGATAACATCCATCATTGAGGAAATGACATCCTCTGTGAGGCTAGCCAACGCGTTCATCTTGTTGCAGGTCTCTTCCATTTTGAAGAGCCTGCGATCATCAATGTGTAGTAGGATTAGAGCTTTCTTAGTAATGAGATCACTAAAGCAAAAAATAATCCAACAAAGATCCATCAATGAAGTCCACAACTCATACCAAAGTGCAACTTTAACAACCATTAACAATTTTCATGGTACGACCTCATCAAAATTTAGAGTAGCACCACATAGATATATATAACTCAAACTAGAGTAGCAGTTAGTGGAGCTAAATCAAGTCTAACCATCCCACTTACAATCAGTACACTAGCTCAGAGCTTCTTCTAAAGGAGTCAGACAATGATTAAGAGGACTACAATTACAATAGTTTTGAAGGAGAAAGAGGGTGGAGCAGCTGTTAGGTTTTGAAGACAGAAGGGTGGATTTGAGTTGGTTCTTGACTTGAAGGTAGCAATTCCATCTTCATAGGAGTTGTAATTTTTATAACAAGCACCATGAAAACCATGAACTTGTTCCTAGCAGTCAGGCCAGTTGTAGTAAACTCCTGGCTAATGACCATTGAACACAACATAGCAAGGACTCATCTCAAATCTGCACAACCCAAACAGGTTGCCTCAGTTTTCACAAGTAGAATGTTAGTGAACAAGTGGTTGTCATCATCATTGGCATCAATAGCAACATGTGCAGCTTAAACATTAGTGGCCTCAGTTATCTGAATGATGGACACAAAGTATTGATTTGCTTTTGATGCCTTCCTCTTGTTTGGAACCAAATGGATAACTATAATTTGGTTCTCAACAAGGAGAAGACACAGAAAGCAAATATATGAGCTGCATCCTAATACATCCAACAACCATGTAGACATTATTGGCATAGAAATGTGGCCTCAGATATGTTACAAGTTCAAAATAGGTATAATCAAGCAAGCACTTGACAATTAATAGGCCTAGTTGCACACATCCATTTACAGTAAGAACACTAAACATATGCAAAAAACCAACACATCGGTAGAAAACCAACCAGTGCCACCTCCTAGTTCTTTTCATCATCATTGGCCTAACTAGATCTCCAACGCTAGAATGTTTGTTGTATACCTCATGTTTAAGAAATGACCAAAACAGTGAAGCGAACAGGAAAAGGTGAGAAAGGAGACCCATAGATCGGAACTATCTCCTCTGCCACGGCACATAATAGACATGAACACCAATGCCAATATGCTTCATTGGGAAGTCCCCCTACCTAGCCTCCAAAAGGATGTCTGAGCGACCATAGCGCACCGGGATCCTCCGCTACCTTCAATCTCATCTGTTGCCTTCAATCATCGCCTCCATCGAGCTAGGGTTCGTCGAAGAGAAGGGGAATGGGAACATAGAAGGGGAATGGGAAATGGGTGATGGTGGCCTGGTTTTAACGGTTAGGTGCTGACAGTGGGCCACTAGGGGCCCACAAGGGGCAAAAAATTGTATGAAATGGCATAAAATTTTGGAACACGGGAATGAGAATGGAGAAGGGGAATGTGGAATAGGCCACGGTGGCCTGGTTGTAACGGTTAGGAGCTGACAGTGGGCCACCAGGGGCTCACAAGGGGCAAAAAAATTGTACAAAATGGCATAAAATTTTGGAACACTAGGGGCTCGAAATGGACACCTCAGGCTTCACAGGCTCTTTACTTGAACAACGTGACAAGCTGGTGAGTTCGTTAGAGTAGCGGTTTTAATTGAAAAAAAGACAACAATGATCTGATGGCACTGGTTTGCGATTTAGGTCCATTGGCATATGAAACTATGTACATGTGTGTAATGATCTGACGGTGTCCATAGGAGTTAACACAAAATAATATTATCAAAATTTTAATATTATTTACAGGTTGCAGAGCAGAGTTCATAAGCAAGCTACTCCTAATCAGGAGCATTGCTGATGATGTCCGCTACATGCACCACCGCTACCACAGCCTTAGCCGCCTCAATGTATTCGCCTACCATCTTGTAGAGGTCATCCCACAATGACTTTTGCTGGAACCCTGTCTCCACCTTTTTTAGGTCGAGGCCAGATCAGAGCTAGGTGGTGGCTAGGGTCGTGGTAGCCCCATGATGGATGCCATGGGTAACCACCACCACAACCCATGTGGGCAAGGCGCAGAGGCTCTCCTCGAGGTTTGCCCCCATAGGCGACATCGTGTTGACGATGGCGAGTGCCCTGTCTTGTAGCACGTCGAGTTCAAGGCAGCACTCCTCCATGCGGATCATTGCATCATGTGCCAAGGCACGCCACTTCCCCTCTAGTTCATGCGCGGTGTCCAGCTCACCTTGGATGTCGCCCAACTACTCCTAGACGGCAGCTAACTGCTATTGGATGGCAACCCACTACTCCTAGACACCTAAAAAGAGGAGCAACAAAGACCATCACACACTCAAGCCCGGTGTCACATGGAATGCATAATTGAGAAGACACCAATGCTTACCAGTGACCTACGCCTAGGCTTCAATGACCATTGCCTCTACTGCAGCCATCTCCTAGTCGGCTATGGTGAGTGCCGTCTCCATGGCAGAAAAGCACTATCGTAGCCGCTCTAACTTCTGCCTCTCGGTCCTATCCTCGTCCAACTCGACCCTCGGGTGCTTCCTGTTCACCATGGACCAATCTTGAGGGTGGAGTGGAGGGATGGGATCTATAAATTGTGGTTATGTACCCTTGTTCATTATGCTTCCGCTTTTATAGAAGGATTTATGATGAAGCGGTTATCTACGATTACAATGATCCCTCATCTACATCGCTCTTATCAATACGTGTTCATACGGTGTACGTCGGCAAATCTGAACCGCATCATATGGAACACTGACTCAGTGTGTGAGTAATGAATGTCCCAACTTCCAACATTGTCTCACCACTTTCCCTGGGAACCGGTGTCTTCAATAGATCACGAGAATCTTAACTGCTCCTCTCCACTTCTCCATCTTCAAGGGTGGCCTATTTAAGTCGGGGTTGGATGTGCTTCTTGGTAATCCACACACCCCTTTCTCCTTTGATATAGATAGATATAGACAAAGCTCTTGAGCCAACCATCTATATTTTCTTCATCGCCATGGTTCTCATTCTTCAACTTCTCCAATGACAGCACCGGTGATGGAATAAGGTCTTCAAGATTGGCTTTCTTCCGTGTTTAGGGTGTATCAAAGGCTGCTTGTCCTCGGTGCTAGTGGAAGTTTTGGGAAGATATAGGGGGGATCACTGCCTTTGGTATGTCCGAGGGTGCTGATTACACTTTGTAATCATCCATCTCATGGTATTCCCATGGTGGGCTTTATGGGGCTGCCGTGGTGCCAAGGTGTTGCCATGGAAGATAGCTTCCTTGGTGGCCCTCAGTGACTACGCGTTGCCTCAGGGTGTTTGGAGATCAACACACCGAGGTATACTTGATGGAGCTACCGATGCTGTGTGTATCAAAATTCAACGGCTTAGGGCACCAGGGTGATCCTCTCTTCCATTTCCGTGGAGGAGTTAGACACAGGTTAGGTCTTCTTGTGCTTTCTGCTGTAGCCCTTGCCTATGGGGGATGCTAGTGGAAGCTTTGCAAGGTGGGTGTCGCGTTGGCTCTCTTCATTGGAGCACCTACGACTACAACTCTGTCATTTCAAACTCTGCTCCATGCCCCTTCTTGGGTGATGTTAGTGGAAGTTTTGCGATGTCACAGTCGAGTATAGGTTGTTTTCTATACTCGATAGGTCTTTATTGTTGTACACCCAATAGTCTTCGATACATCTTTGTTATTGTACACCTTTCGAATGTAACCTACTGGACTCATGAATAAAGATTTACTTTGTTAACGAAATGTTGCCTCATGTGGTTGTGGTACTTTTAACTGTATATCGTTTCATTTTTTAACATTTGCCTTCCCCACTCGTGTTGTATCATATGTTGTACCATTGTATAAGTTGCTGTTGTTAGGCAACTCACATTCTGGTGTATAATTGCTCGAATAATTTTCTCTCTTGTGTATACACGTGCTTCCATGTACCCTTGTTCGTTCTGCTTCCACTTTTATGGAAGGATTTATGAAGAAGCGGTTATCTATGAGTACAATGATCCCTCATCTACACCGCTCTCATCAATACCCATTCATATGGTGTACGTTGGCGTATCAACTTCAAGTTCCCATGTACACATGCGCCCATCCCTTTGGTCTACCAGATATTGTGAGTCATTAAGTTATAATGCTAGTGAATCTGAACTGCATCATATGGAATGATGACTCAATGTGTGAGTAATGAATGTTCCAACATCCAACACTGTCTCACCACTTTCCCCGAGAACCAGCGTCTTCCATAGATCACGTGGATCTTAACTACTCCTCTCCGCTTCTCCATCTTTAAGGGTGGCCTATTTAAGCCAGGGCTAGATGCGCTTCTTGGCAGTCTACACACTCCTTCCTCCTTATAGATAGATATAGACAAAGCTCTTGAGCCAACCATCTATATTTTCTTCATCACCATGGCGCTCCTTCTCCAACTTCTCTGGTGGCAGCAGCGGTGTTGGAAGAAGGCCTTCAAGATTGGGTACTACCGACATCTAGGCGCAGCAGGGGCTGCTCTTTCTAGGTGCTAGTGGAAGTTTTGTGATTAAGGGGGTTCACTTATTTGGGATAGCTAAGGGGTACTAAATTCACTTTGGTATCCCTGGTTTGGTATCCGATATGCGCAGGGCCGCTAGGGAGGTGATATGTCTGTATGTATAGTTGCCACCTTTTTCCCCTGTGCATTTCTTGTACTGCCACCGATTCTTCAGTCTCGATGCCCTGGCGATCCTCCTTCTAGAGTAGCAGCAATGATGGCAGTGCTTCTCCTTCATGCCTCCTCTTCTTGCCTCTATCTCTCTCACGCTCGTGACCGTGAGAGGTGCAGCAGGGAGGGTAAAGCACCTCACTGAGATGCTAGTGGAAGTTTTGCGAGGTGCTACCTCGTCCTTAGCTTGCACTGCCTATCTCTAGCCTCGACTCTAGGATGTACCTATACTCAATAGTTCTTTGTTATTGTACACCTAGTAGTCTTATTTAGGTCTTTGTTATTGTACAACTATGGAATGTAACTGAAGTTATCAATGAAATTGTTGTGATGATTGTTACTGTGTTGTTCATGTATAGTTTTTTCCTTATAGAACAATTAATAATTGAATGGCTACAATGTGAGCGGTTTACGTAAATCGTCATATCATATGGTGCACTTCTACGCAATTAGATCAAACAACACTGGTTTTTGTAGTAACTAACGGTGATTTGATTTGGAGAATAGGTGTATCATACGTTGTACATGTGCGAGGGTATTTGGGTTATACCCCATGCCCTCTGACTTCCCATGCATGTGTCCTTTGATCTACCAGATATTGTGCATCATTAAGTACTGTTATAGATAAGGATGAAATGTGGCAGGGAATCAAAAGTGTCAGGGAATCAAATGTGACAGGGAATCAAATGTGGCATCATGTTCACCGCTCCGTCACCCGTGATTCGCGTGGGGTGGCCACGGATGTCACAGACCTTGACTGTTGCCTTCCCCACACGCGTCTTGAGGTGTGGCTATTTAAGCCAAGGTTAGGGGAGCATCTCTAGCAAACTCAAATCCTTCTTCTTCCCTTCGCATTAGAAAAATGAGAGAAATGAGAGAAAACACCTTGAGTTGCTAATGCCAACTTCTCATGAGGTTAAGAGGATGACCACGAGCATTTCTCATGAAGCTTTTGTGAGCTGTGCCAAACAAGCCCTGTGAGCTATGCCAAAAAAGTCTCCCATCGCCATGGCCTTGCTCCTGGTCAGCCTCTTATCCTCATCAGAAGTTTGCATCAATGTGAGATGCATTGTGCTATTGCCAACTTCTGGTGAGGATAAGAGAATGTCCATGAGCGTTTCTCATGAAGCTGTTGTGAGCTGTGCAAAACAAGTCTCCCATCGCCATGGCCTCCCTCGTCTTGTATCGACTCAAGCACCACTAGGAGAAGGCCTTCAAGATCACAACTTCTTCCGCCAATACCTATGCGTGGCTATATGTTCGCTCGTCTAGGGTGTTAGTGGAAGTTTCGCGAAGATAGGGAGGAAAGCATGCTGCCATGGTGCTCTGTGATGGCGAAGCAACCACCATGCCTGAGTGCCTCCATGCTTGTAAGCTCCTCCTCCAACCCGCGGTGGACCTTGGCGAGTGGGGCAGTCCATGGGGTCCTAAAACATCATAAACCCATGCCCCGTGCGGCCCCCGTGTATCGATTTGATGACTTGGGCCTTGTTTGGATGTAGTTAGATTTGCATCAACCCATATGTGTTGGGGTGGATTAGAGTGGAACTTGAACTAAATTCCATCGCAATAGACCCGAACACATGTGGACTCAGGTGAATCTGACAACATCCAAACAAGGCCTAGCTTGGTCGTCCGTCGACACTGGGTGATCCTCTCTCATGTGGAGTAATCGACTGAGGGAATAGGTGTCCTTTGTAGTTGGGTTTGGGTAAACCCCATACTTGAAAGGTCTTTGTTATTGTACATCTGGAAGTATTCGATAGGTCTTTGTTATTGTACACCTATCGATAGTAATGGAGTTTGTCAATAAAAAGTTCATTTACCAACTTTATTGTTGTATGTTCGACTCCATTAGATCAGATGACACTGGTTTCCAAAGTAACTAACGGTGATCAGTTTATGTAAACAGCCATATCAAATGGTGGACATGTGTGCTATTAGATCAAACAACACTGGTTCTCTTATTAGTAAGTAACGGTAACATGTGTAAGGGAATCTGAACCGCATCATGTCCTCCGCTACATCACTTTGTAGTAGCGATATATTAACCGCCATGATCTCATACGCAACTCCGCTTGTATTCCTTCCTTCTTGGAGTTCTCCTTATTCCCACAGCAGATCTAAAATCACCAGGAACATGAGGTTGCCTTCTCCAAACCTACTTCTCTCTTAGCCACCGCCATGGTGAAGGGCGAGCCTTCTACAAAGCATGAATGGGAGGGTGATGACACCGTGCCTGTGGTGAAGGAGGATGACACTATGTCCATGGTGAATCAAGATGAAGCTCCGATGGATCCCTTTGGAGATAGAGACGATTGGGCCATTGGCATCATGAGTCAGGCTTTCTTGAAGATCAAGCATGTGCTACCGACCACCGGTCTAGGCACCCTCAACCTACCTTGGGAGGAAAAGGTGAGCAGTTACGTCTTCATATTTCACCAACTCGATGATGTCCTGGAAGGACTAGCAACCTACCTGAACAAGAATCACGCGGACAACATGGAGTACATCATCGCCTGCTACTAGAGCCAGATAGGTGGCTTCGACACTAGCGTCGTGACACAAGGAACCAACACCACCCACAACACCGAGGAGCACTGGCACAACCTGGTTCGTGCCGATGCTGAGCAGGTGGCCAACTGCATTGCTGCTGACGAGGACGATGACATTGATACCAATGATGAGGACGAGGATGAGGACAAGGATGGTGATTCTGATGACTAGGAGTAGAGGTGATTGGTTATTTGTTATTTGTTCAATGACTTGTGTCAATGGTGAAATAGAGTGAGACTGCTTAATTGTCGTGCTACTTGGTGGCACTAGTTTGTCATACTACTTTGTGGCACTATGTGTTCAATTATTTGCATGTATTATCATACTACTTTGTGGCCCTGGTTTCCTCCTCAACTTTGCGTGGTTTAGGTACATGGTCATATAATATGGTACATGTACGCTATTAGGTCAAACGACACTAGTTCTCATAGTAAACAACAGTGATTTGATTTGAAAAATCATCATATCTTATGTTGTACACGTGCGAGGGTATTTGAATCTTCCCCATGGACTCTGATTTCTCATGTATGCATGCGCGTGTTGTTGGGTCCACCAGGTATTGCGCATCATTAAGTCATGTTTAAGATGAGGATGAAATGTGGTAGGGAATCAAATGTGCTAGGGAATCTGAACTGCAATGTGTTCTATGCTGAGTCACCCGTGACTCATGTGGGTGGCCGCGGAAGTCACCCACCTTGACTTTTGCCTTCCCCGCTTGCATCTTGAGTTGGGGGTGGGGCTATTTAAGCAAAGATAAGGGGAGCCTCTCTAGCAAACTCCAATCCTTGTGCCTCCTAGAAAAACTAGAGAAAACCTAGAGTTGCATGTAGTCTCACGTCGCCATGGCCTCCCTCGTCCTGTATCGACTCCAGCGCCGCTGGGAGAAGGCCTTCAAGATTGAGAGGAATGCAGCCAGCGAACGGCCCTCCACCAGGACACCGGTTGTAGTATTACAGCTAGAGCACCGATGGTGGACCTCAGGGGCTAGGGTATTTTGCAATGGTGTTCCTCTCTTCCCCATGGTTTCCTGTGCAGGTTGGTCTCCTCTTGGGGCTCCTTCTCCGCACTAGATTTCATCAGGTATGTGGCAGAGAGCGCTTGAAGGGGTTCTGGTGTCCGCTTGGTACAAGTGACTAGTTTCTTGTGCATAAGCGCAAGCCGCATTCGAGTATGGGTTATCCCCATACTCGTTAGGTCTTTGTTATTGTACATCTATTGTTCCATAGGTCTTTATTATTGTAAACCTGTTTAATGAAATGGAGATTATCAATAAAGAGATACATGACTTTATTATTGGGTAATGTTCGCCTCGTTCGAGTCAGGCAGATGATACAGTGTACATGTGCGCTATTTCATCAAGCGACACGGGATGCCAATGTAAATAAAGGCTATCTGTTTAGTACCATAGGCACATCATATGATATACATGTGCACAATTAGATCCATGGTACTTGGATGCCCTACTGCTGGCGCTCCACCGTGTCATGCGGTCATATGTGTCAAAGGCGCAGAAATAGAATGTTCCAGGCAATAGTAAACCCAGAGATGTTCAAAGTTCAAACTTAAAGTACTTATCTATAGTAGTATGAACATTTTTTGTACAGAACGATGGAGAGGTAGGTTACAATCCAACTACTCACTAGGAGCATTAAGAATGATGTCCTGTACATCCATCAATGTCGAGACGGCCTCGCCCGTGGGCAGAAAGTAGCCGACAAGCTCCTCACTCATGAAAGGACAACCATGGTGGGAAACTAGATCTAGCCCACGCAGGCCCCCACACCAAAGCTGGGCGGTGGCTAGGGCCCCAGCGGCCCCTTAGCGAATGCCATAGTTTGTCACCTCCACGACCCGCGCTGGCAAGGCATGGAGACACTGCTCCATGGTCAACACCTAGGCACCACCGCATGGACGACAGCGACTGCTGCCTCGTTAAGGTCGTCGAAGCGTCGCCTGTTTTCTACCGACAGTGGGGCGGTGACATGGGAGTTGTCGTCGGCATCTCGGCAAAGGAGGATCCCCTCCGTCATCTGTCGGACTAGGTCATCATTGGCCCGATGCAACTCTATTGTCTGCAGGACCAGGTCATCATTGACCCGATGCAACTTCGCTGCGTCAGCCTGCATGTCATTCAACTGCTCCTCGACACCTAAAAAGGTGATAAGAAAACCCTACAACTGAGCACACGACGTCGCATGAATTGAAAGAGTAAGATCGTGGCCAATGCACTACTAGCGAGCTGCGTCTGGCCTCGGTGGCCACAGCCTCTGTCATGGTCGTTTTGCGTTCTGACGCGAAAAGTGCTGTCTCCACGGCGTTGAGGCGCAACTGTAGCTGGTTCGCCTCTCGGCTCTCCTCCACAAGGGTGGATCGGGGCGCCAGTTGTGGCAATGCTGAGGTGCCTACCCCATCAGCGGGGAAGCACGCCGCTAGATGCGCCATGGAGATAGCATAGTACAAAGGGGAAGCATCAAGACCACCAGAGTAAGATGAAATGCAAGATCCATACTTACCCGTACTCCTATCGCATCCTGTCATGTAGGAGGGGAGGACCTCCGAACACCCACTCCTTCGTCGAGTCTTCCCTTGGGCGCTTCTGCCGCTCCGCCATTGGATGAGATTTGGAAGATGGGGTGTTGTGGTGGAGTGCCGAATGAATTAGAATATAATGAGAAGGATGGTAACTGTAACGAGTGTAGAAAAGAATTGTACTTGCTTCCCCGCCTTAGCCTCCGCTTTATAGAAGGATAGGCGTATAATACGGTGCGGTTATCTAGTTGGAGGTGTATCATCCGGCCATGAATTGCACTGTAGCACTTGATCTTGGACGTTGCACATGATGTGGATGACTCATCCCAAAACAATGTGGGTCTATTCCCGAGGTGACCCATGGTGTGGCTGCGTCGGCACGGTTGTGGTTCCTGAGGCATCGCCCAAACGTTCCCCATCATTTCACATTGAAGCAGCGTTGGAAGTTGGACGGAGAAAATTTACTCCACCATAGTAGCAGACATGTAAAATATATAATTAATGTTTTGTTTATTTTTATGATAGTGACAAATTGCTTCATTATCTTGCTTTATTATCATTTTAGTTTTCCTTTGTGTGCGCCCAAAACTGTATTGACGCATGAATCTCTCTATTCTTCCCTTGAAGGCCAAGAACGATGCAGCACCACACAAGACATCACCCTCAGTGAGGTGCTCTACCTTCCATCTTAGAACCCTCATGGTCAAGGGATGCAGATCTGCTTCTTGACTATGAGAAATCCTAGATGGACTATAAAGCACCCAACCTTGAAGTACTTCTCCCAACACCGCTTTGCTGTCGTTGGAGGAGATGGAGAAGGAGCACCTCACAAACTTGCACTAACATAGGTGCTTTACCTTCCATCTCGCAGCTCTCACGGTCGATGGTTGTAGATCTGCATCTCGACCATGAGAGGAGTGAGATGAAACATAAAACACCTAATCTTGAAGGCCAAGAACGACGCAACACCTTATAAAACTTCACCCTCAGTGAGGTGCTCTACCTTCCATCTTGCAACCCTCACACAGTCAAGGGATGCATATCTACTTCTTGACTGCGTGAAAGATTCAAGATGGAATATAAAGCACCCAATCTTGAAGTACTTCTCCCAACGCCGTTGTGGAGTTTGGAGGCATTGAACAAAAGAGCATCCCAACGATTGCACATCATCTGTTAACAAAAGATCTAGAAAGAAGATGTGCAATCATCTAGGTGCTCTTCTGTTCAGCACCTTGCACCACCAGTACTAGGCCGTAGCCCGAGAGAGCAAGGACAAGGAAGAGTGTATCTATTCTAAAAGATTAAAGGAGGAAGAGTGTGTGGAATGAGGCTAAGAGGTGCACCTAGACCCGGCTTAAATATGCCAACCTTGAAGATGGAGAAGTGGAAAGGAGCAGATAGAGCAAGGTCAATAATAGAGCTAAGTGCTTGGCTATAAGCTTATAAGTTATAAGAGGTAAGTTATACAATAGTTGTTCCTTATTTGTCTGTAAATTTTTTTCTCTTTCCTATTCCCTCACAACACTTGCTATTTGGGTCCACTACTGTATATGCATTCGTGCCCAGCTTGGTGCTTGCATGAGAGCCAAGCTATCATCTCTCTCATCTCTTCTCTCCTTCACATCAGCATGAGCTTGGCTATAAGCCTATTATTGTACTCGCTCTTAAGATGCGTGATCAAGGCATTCGACTCCCGTATGTTGCACTGTTTCATAGACTGTTCATTCTGTACAATCCGGTGCACGTGTCGTGCTGCATCAGATTGACTTGTTATAGTGATGTGGTGCGTGTATCTAGTGGGACGCGTATCATCCGGTCATGAATTGCACTGTGGCACTTGATCTTGGACGTTGCACACGATTGCTTAGCCCAAAACAATGAGGTTCGGTTCCCAAGGTGGCCCACGTCAAGGCCGCGCTGGCCGATTGTGGTTCCCGAGGCAATGCTCCAACGCTCCCCATTATTTCACATTGACTAGTATATTGCCCATGCTAACGCTACGGTAATGTCTAGAAAAAAATAAAACATAAAACCAAACAAAATAGCCTCTTCAGGCTCTTGTGATTCCCTTCGACTCAACATCTGTACCCTATGGATTTTAGGACTAACTACTAAAGCCCTCAATGCCATCATCTTCTAGTAAAACCATAAAGTTTTTTAGCACCAATTGGCCCATATAAGATGTAAAGATCTTGCAACATTATTAAAGAATCTCCAATAGAAACATTGATAATCACATATTTATGAAAACAAAAGGAGTACAATATGTATTAAAAATATTTGAGTATACAAAGACCAAACTAATATAAAGGAAAATATTGGAAAAGAAATAAAGTGCAGCATACCTTTATGTTAATCACTTTTATGCTGCTTGGAATTTTCTATATAACAATAGTTATCAATTAGAAGAAATATAATTAACCACACATGAACCTGGGCATTTGACACTCAACAGGTGCCTAAATCAATATCATGGCATCATCACTAACCACACATGAACTTGGGCATTTGACAATAGAGCATTTAGTCAGCTTTCAATTCCACGGTATGATCACAACGAAATTGCATTTGACACTCAACAGTTACCCAATACCCGTACATGATCAGCACCAAATTAGCAGCTAAAGCAACCATCAGAGCATGGAATATGCAAAACAAATCAAATAATTGGAACCAGAGAACAACAGTGCTTACGATCCAATTCCTGATTTCGGTAAGTCCTTGGGCGAGCCCATGGGTGCAGTAGGCAACATCTAATACCAAAGACACGAACGGAAGGAGACATAGATGTGGAAGGAAGGGATTGATGAAGAGAGGACATCGCACCCTGAACAACATTGCCACCATACACATGTGCTAGACAATAACCTGTATGAAGATAGAGGAACAAATTCAAGCAAAAATAGTATGTATGCAAGTATGTATGCAGATTCTTGACGTTGCTATTCCATCTAGAATGTGTGTTATCAAGTAAAGCGCCCTCTAACACCTGGGATCGTAGACAGTAGTGATCTGGGAGGCCAATTACAAATACTATTAAATTTTGCACCAAATTACTACCATGCATACATAAAAAGCTACTTCGCATGGGTTCAGAGATCAGAATCAAGGGAGGCCTGAGAGAGGGAGGGCAGCATAAATCGCATACTCCATCAAGGATCTCATCTATATTAGTTATATAGCACGAGGGAAATTACAAAAATGAAATCATCTGCACCTGTACACAGTCACCTCCATGCCGGTTCAAGAAGTTGCTGCATCTAGATACTAATGCTCAAGTACATGTCCACGCAGTCGCCGGGTGCCACTGGCAGGCCGCGCCTGACCGAGCGGCGTGCCACCGCCTGGAGGCTGCATACGGTCACCTCAGGGTCACCGCTGGTGGACAATGGGGCGCCACCGCCACCAGATCCACCATGGGCTAGAGACGGGAGCTGCCATCAATGACTCTGAGGAAGTGACTGCTCGTGGCGCGACTGATGGTCTCGCCGCCGCCGCTGGAGGAGAAGTGGCCTTCGTGCCCTCGGCGTCGGGCGACTGGAGCGCGTCCGGCCTTCTGCTTGGCCGGCGGCCACGCTGTCAGTGGGCTGATCTCGGAGGTACGACGGCGCTGATGGGAAAATGAGATGAATATATGGTGAGGACGGGTAGGCCGTACCCCGATGGCAGCGCCCCCGGTAGGCCCCCGGCGGCTGCGCCCTCAGCCAGGCCAGCAGCAGCCGTGGCCAGGGCCAGCGGGTTCGCAATGGCGGTAGGGGGCGATCGCGGCAGGGCCAGCTGGTTCGTGAGCGCTAGCAGCGAGCGGGTGTGCCATCATTACAGGGGGCGGCGAGACCTGGCGAGCGCGACCGCTAGGGGAGATCGGGCGCGTGAGTCGCGCGCGGCAATCGCGGTGTTGCACACGGGAGGATGAGGAGGACAAGGAGGTTGATACACTAGGGGTTGTTTGGTTGCCCCTTCTAAATTTTAGTCGCTGTCATGCATAGAGTATTAAATATAGATTAATTACATAGTTTACGATTAATTTGTGAGATGAATCTTTTGAGCCTAATTAGTCTATGATTTGACAATTTTTGGTACAGTAAACATATGCTAATGGTGGATTAATTAGGCTTAAAATTTTGTCTCGTGGAGTACTGATGGATTATGTAATTTATTTTTTTATTAGTATCCGAACATCCTATGCAACATCCTCCCAACACACCTCCTAAATTTTAGTAGCCGGATCCAAACACCCCTAAATATGGACCGTTCGATTTGAGTGGGTAAAGAGAGAATGCCTAAAAGTAAATCTAGACGGTCTATTTTGAAGATGTTGTTTTTCTATATATACTTTTCTGAGTGGATGGAGGGGGGCTTCTCAGCGGGAGACATTTTTTGGTGTGGATCTAGGAAAGAAAATGTCAGTGGATTAGTAGGGTAGATAGAAGCGGAGGGCCGCTCCCGTTATTAAAACGCCCAGTACCAGTTTCTCCACCCGCACACGCCAGGTCCGGTGAGAAACCCCATTCTTCTCACCCTCTACTGCAACTCCGCCACCCACGCCCTCCTCAATCCCCATCGTGTTGCCATGTCGACCTCCCGCTCTCGCTCTCGTTCTCGTTCACCTCCCAACCGTTTGCGCTGTTCTCCGGCACCTCCGTCGCCCTCCCGCTCTCCCTACTCGCAGCTCCCTTCGTCGCCCTCCCGCTCTCCCTACTGGCAGCTCACTCCATCGCCCTCCTGCTCTCCCTGCTCGCAGCTCCCTCCGTCGCCCTCCAACATGCTCTGTGGTTCTCCGGCATCTCTGGCACCATCGACCTCACCGGCACTGACGGTCCTAGCGCGCTCTGGTTTGCCCTCGCCGGCACCGATGGTCCCGATGCCCTCGCCGACGCACTACCCCTCACCGGCGATGCTACAGTCCATTGCTGACGAGGAGGAATCTAGCGAGTAATGAGGACGCCATGCATCGTTGCTAGGAGTTCTATGTATCCGCTTGACGTGTGCCAATTCACACAGGAGCTATATCTAGATTAGCAATCATGACTTCGATCAGTGGGATGTCATTGATCTTATATTGTGAAGTCATGTAGAAGTAGGATATATGAAAATGACTTCCAGCAGTGGGATGACATTGCTCTTATAATGTAATAGAAGTCATGTTATATTAATGATATTAACTCTCCTAAAGTACTAGCTAGTACAATGTTTGAGTTGCCGGTTCCTACATTAGAATGCAAATTTTGGCAACTAACCAATTAGACAGTCGCAAATTTTGGCCACAAGCAATATATTTCGTAATGGCAATTTTGGGTATCAAGTATAAACCAATCAAGTTGATTTGGCAACCAAAATTAGAGTTTCTAAAGTGCCTTGAAAACATGGCAATTGGGTATCAGCGTTTGATACGGACGTTCCTCTCCCTAATTTGGCTGAGTGGAAAACATCACTGCTGGTTTTGGCAAAGTGTCCGCTTCCATTCGTTTGTTCGCAGTCCACGGTGGGACCAATGGTGATGTTTGACGTAGCACCGTCGTCCTACGGTTTTGACCGGCGGTGTAAAATGAACCGGTATATAAGTGCGCGCGGCAAAAACTTTTCCCAAAATTTTTCATTCCCACCTGCTTAGAATGGAGCCGCTCCCCGTTCGCCATCGCCTTGCCCGTCGCTGCCGTTCCGCCCGCTCTCCGCCATAAATCCGGTTCGCAGCGCCGTTCGTCGGCTCCCCCCACCCCGCTCCACCGTTTCTCCGGAGCCGCTTCCCTCTCGCCGTCGCCCTGCCGTTCCACCCGCTCTCCTCCATAAATCCAATTCGTAGCGCCGTTCGCCGACTCTCCCTACCCCTCTCCACCGTTCGCCGGCTCCCCACACCCCCGCTCCACCGTTCGCGGGCGATAGTCGAGCCCGCTATCCGTTTTGCTGGTCGTCCAATTCCATCTCTCCGACTGCCGTTTCCCGCACATCTAAGGTAAACAAACTTTGGATTGACCCTGGTCCCCTTTGAGTCTAACCTATCCTCCACCCTGTTGCAGAACGACAACTCTTTTTGCTCATTGTGTTTGTATTCCATTTAGGACCAATAGTTAAAGATAACATTTTGTAGACCTCTTTTTGGAAGTAGAACTATCATATGGAAACATCTGTCACAGCTTTTAGTTTTCATTCAGTACATTTTAGAGAAAAACTAACGGGCATTTGGTTGTTTTGGACGTCCCCATCATGTGATTTTATGACCGTAAAATATTATCGGCGTTTGTTCTTTGAGCTTCCGATCCATTGCATCTATTTGCATCTGCGTTTTAGTATGTTCTGTTTTTCACATTTGTGAACAATTTGGCATATATTTCTCTGAGATCTACAATCCATAGAAATAATTTGTATTTTTTTCTAAACAATTTGGCATATATTTTGCTGAGATCTGCAATCTATAGAAATAATTTGTAATTTTTTTCTGAACAATTTGGCATATATTTCTCTTAGAACTGCAATCCATAGAAATAATTTATAATTTTTTTGAACAATTTGGCATATATTTCTCTGAGATCTGCAATCCATAGAAATAGAAGTTCTATTATCCCTAAATTACATCACTGTGTCCAATAATATCTCTAAAGAATTCATTGTAAATGTAGTAATAATGTATTATGAATATGTAAAAAGATATTATAAATGCAATCGAGTGCCAGACATGGCCAGAACAATCGGTTTGCTCATATTTTATTGAGTTCACAGCATTAATATGTACTCATCTGGAGCTTGGGCATGCATAACAAGGCTTGCTTTATTTGTGCAGGTCCAAAACACCTTGTACAACACCTTCATCGCAAGGTTCGTCATCACCTATGAAGTTCTTAGTTTGGTTATGTGTACACATATTTGAATAATCTCGGTGGGAGCTTGCTAGTTAGCATCAAGTCATTTTTTGCTATGTCTTGACTTTTGAATTAAATGGGTTGACAACATTGTGTTCTATTAGGACTTGTTCAAGAATGGCAGGAGTATATGCACAGCTCATTTTAAAAAATGCCATTAAGGGGGAACCCCTCCTGTTTTATGCAAAAAAAAACAAGGCTCATTGTGGATGGTGAAAAAGCGACGAGTCGTTCTCCACCGTCAATGGAGCACACACGAAGCAAGCAGAGAGAAATCGCGTGGAGCAGAACCCGAGCTCTCTCCGGGCTTAGGAGTGGACACTGGACCGGATGGTCATGACCGAGGGCGTGCTAGTCAATTTGACCCTGCAATTGATAAGGAGAGAAAGTTGATCAGTAATTTAAGGTGGAATATGCCAGTGTTTGTCCAGACAGTTTCAAATATATGACCAAATGACCAGCAGGAAAAGGCTATCAACTAGAGAGTCGATATCCAGCATGGTCATGATGTAATGTAAGTAAAACAAGCATATCAACAATTATTATTTACTCGGTTACGTGGATCTTAACTTAGTCGATGAACATGAAAACGTGTGAAAGAGGTGTACACATAGGCGTGTAAACATACATATAAGAAAACATACTAGCTTTAACTAAAATATAAACAAATAAAAGCATATAAATAGTCAGTACATCCTCGACAAATAGGGCTATCGGCTAAAACAGACGATTCCGATGATCTTGTTGTATAGCATGCTATCACTCATTCGCTGAGTATAAATAAACCTACAAACAACTAGACTCAATCTACTGTATCGTCAACAGCTCGAGTCGTCTCATGCAGCATTGATAGTAGGACCCTAGATCAGAGACCAGTAGTCGATAGATCTATTTACATAACAAAGAAATCAGGAAGGCATGTTATACGCGTGGAAGCTTAGGCTATCGGCTAAATAACCGATGGAGAAATAGCGGTGGCTTGACGCCATGCCCTTCTTAATAGATAGATTTATTAACCGACAATGTCTAATCTGACACGCTATCAACAGGTCGAGTTGAATGATGTAGCATTGATAACGGAGTCATACCGAATACTGGCGATCAATGAATCTATCTCTTAATAGAACACGACTTCAAACACCCGCCATGTACGATCAAGATCGAGTTAGATTAGTCATCAAACAAGATCTAATATCAAGAATTGAATTCAACTGTGATAATAATCAGCAGACAAGAGATTAAAATAGTAAGACCAATAAATCTCAATCTAGATCGAGCAATTGGTGATATTATATTAAACAGTAAACTATTTAACACAATATCGATAACTTTGATTAATACCAACATTTACAAGAGATCAGTCGTCTGTTGCAGCCTTGTAAAGGTTGATACGAATCGATAACTAATCTATATCGCCATTTGTAAGAGATCAGTCGTCTGTTGCAGCCTTATAAATAATAATATAGATCGATAACTAACTTATACTACGACT
Source organism: Miscanthus floridulus (assembly GCF_019320115.1). Lineage (NCBI taxonomy): Eukaryota > Viridiplantae > Streptophyta > Magnoliopsida > Poales > Poaceae > Miscanthus > Miscanthus floridulus. The sequence continues at coordinate 167,011,886 of NC_089587.1, read as the reverse complement.
TGCAAGAGATCAGTCATCTGTTGCAGCCTCACAAGTAACAATATAAGTCGTGACGGATACTCACAAACAAACCGGAGGTCAGGTCGTCCGATACAGGCCTGCTTGCCCAAAAAACCCATCGAAATCTACTCTACTTCTGCTCATAAGAGTTGGTATGGGTATTTATTTGGTTGATCGATAAGATATGTCTATTACAATGGCTAGAGGTTTATATTTATACCCTGAGCTGACACAAAATCCTAATTAGATACGACGACCTTCCCTACGAGGTACGTAATTTTCTCTTGGTTGCAAATGGGATAAAATATTCTAAAATACTAGTCCAAAAGGCATACGACTGCTCCTTGCTTCGGCCAAATAATCTGCCGACGTACGCATGTATATATTTCCTCTTGTTGAGCTTATCTTTCCTTGCTTGCATCTTCACTGCGTCAGCAACCAAGAGACGTCAATCAAATTCCTTTCCTTTCGTGCATGGACTCAAGCACGGCCTATCAGGAAGCTTCACATCTCCATCAAAGATATGTTAATTCCTTCTATAGGTCGGCCAAACAATATTAAAGTATTTCCTTTCTCAAGTATTAAAGCTGAACTCTCTCCTTCCTGTTCCCTTCTTACTTCCTATTCCAGCACTAGCTGCATATATCCATATATTAACTGATGAAGTAAATAAAATAAACGTGGCCAAATATTAATTGGCCGTACTTGCATGAGTACCTATAATAGCCAAACATCTGGTGATCACCTATACATATATATCCCCTTTGCTTTAATCTTACTCTTCTTCTATCCTCATGATGTACTTTTGTCGTTTCTTGCCATATTGTGTTTTGTGCTCGAATAATAACCGAAGAAGAGTAAATAAATTAACATTCAAGCTGGTCTTAGGTTCAGCAGTTGGCCCATCTCCATACACACACACGCAGGCAATATCCACGTGACCCAATTAATCACGTCTCCCTTCTTTCGCATAAAGTCCAGTTTGCATGTATCTCCAAATATACTAAAGAATATTTTCTGGCCAGCTCGCAAATATCCTTTTCTTGCTTTTGACATCATTGGTTGATCTCCTTTCTAGGGCAAGCTTGCTAAATTTTGGTGTCAACACATGCCCCTCCAATCCGGAGTATGAATTCTTCATGCTTCAAATTGCTTCCAGTCCGGTGATATTCTTTTTCTGAGCCGATGACATCATATTGCAAAAACTGCACATTTGACGACTTGCTTGGATTCAGTGTCTTGGCGGTTCACCTGCTTTAGCCGATTAGGAACTGGCCTCCCGAGCTTTATATAATTATAATAAGGCTTTTACATAGGCTCATTCATGAAAATCAAATGAATTTGATGATTATATGGTACCACTATTGCTTATATGCTTATTTTGATCTAGTGGTAGCATATGACATGTTTGTGAGCTTGTAAACCTAGTATTTGATCTAGAAAATAAGCTATAAGTGTTTAACTCAACATGGTACAAGATAACCCTTATTTGGAGGTGTGAAGAAGCTTGTCCTTGGATCAAACCGAGTTAAATACCTTTAGCAAATGATCTAGATTGAACCAAATTTGGAAAAATGATCCTCACCCCATTGATTGACATTGGTAATCTCAACCTATCTACATTTTGAACATTTGTGGTCATTGATGACAAAGGGGGAGAAAAACAAAGATATTAGTGATATTAGTACATGGTGAGAAAAAACAAAGATATTAGTGTACTAAGATAATGAAAAGACAATAAAAGGGGAGAACTTGACATAGGGGGAGAAATATGACAAAGGAAATGAATCAATTAAAATTTTGAGCACACAAGTAGGGGAGCAAGCTCATGAACTTGTATGGTGCATTTGAATGTGCATTTCATATGTTTGCTTGCACGGCACAAGTTTTAAATTTCAATATACATGCTTGTGTGGTGTATGCTAGTTGTAAGTTTGAATGATAAAATAAAAAACTAGCATGCATAAGTTATCTAGTGATTTCATTTTCTAGTGGTATTAAGCTAACCATGGTGCTAAGGATGGTATATTGGTGCACTCCAATTGGTATCACGCTTCAAAGGTCCATCTTTTATACCTTAGCATCATTTGGTAGACATTGTCTCCTAAATTTCCTATCTAAGCATATGTGCAAGCTACAATCCAAACTCTTAGCGCATATGTAGGGGGAGCAATTGCTACCATTAGGAGTTCATGAAACTTGTCCATATTCTTTTACACATGGTAAATATGCTTGTACAAGCAACATGGATTCAATTGAATTTCAATTCATATCTTTGTTAAAGGGTTGTCATCAATTACCAAAAAGGGGAGATTGAAAGCTCTAGTTTGGTTTTGGTGAATTGATGAAACCCCAAGTGCTAACCTAGTTTATCAAGTGATCATAAGATAGATAGCACATTCCAAGTGGTGAAGCAAATGAAGATCATGACATGATGATGGTGATGCCATGGTGATGATCAAGTGCTTGGACTTGAAAAGAAGAAAGAGAAAAACAAAAGGCTCAAGGCAAAGTTATAAATGGTAGGAGTCTTTTTGTTTTGATGATCAAGACACTTAGTGAGTGTGATCACATTTAGGATCGATAGCCGTACTATTAAGAGAGGTGAAACTCATATCGAAATGCGGTTATCAAAGTGCCACTAGATGCTCTAACTCATTGCATATGCATTTAGAGTGCCACTAGATGCTCTAACTCATTGCATATGCATTTAGGATCTAGTGGAGTGCTAACACCCTTGAAAATGCTTGAGAAAATATGCTAACACATGTGCACAAGGTGATACACTTGGTGGTTAGCAAATTTGAGCAAGGGTGAAAAAGATTAAGTTGAAAAGGAGTTAGTCACGCTAGTCACGCAGTGACCGGACGCTGGGGTTCTACGTCCGGTCAGTGGAAGCATCGAAGACGATGGTGTCGGTCTTCGATCGGACGCTATTAAGGGAGGTGAGCGATTAGTGGGCGAGTGAACGGGCGGCGCATGAAACAAAGCGGGGGAGCAGGTAGCTGAAATGTTCTCCAGGGGCAAACATGTCCGAGTAGTCCATCTTACGGCCTTAGCGACATGCTTTGAGAAAACGGTGGCAAGGCCCAGGACGACTTCCTTTCTAGGTACGGAGGGAGTATTCATGAATACATCAATCCCTTTTCGTGATGAAATCACTTTGTAAACGATGAATTTGTGCAAAAATAAATATGTTCTCAAATTTTGTTATGTCAAACAACTTTTCAACTCTTCTCCCTCTTTTGGCAAAAGAGGTTTAATGACTTTCGATCCTTCCCATAGTTATGGTCGTAAAAGACTCAGAGTGCGGGTGAGTCAATTCTGATCATGCTGGTGAGCAAAGAGACCGTAGCCACTGGGGCGTGGGCTTCCCACAGTCCTACCAGTTATACTCAGATTTTGTCCCCAAAATCCTAGCCCTTAGGACTTACCGTGAGAAAAGAGGAAAAACACAGAGAATGTTTGCAAGACAACACAGAGAATGTTTTTGCAAGGTAAACGTGCTCATACCAGCCCTCGAGTGAGGCCCGACCCCTCGCACTTGCAGGGGGCGGATGTCACGAAAGATTAGGGATTTTGATGACAAAACTAATAAGAGAAAGTATGTGTTTATTTAAGGGTAAAAATGACAGCTGCTCAATGTTCCAGGCATTGGTGAAGACCTCGCCGTCAATGGTTTTCAACTTGTAGGCGCCTGGCCAGAGTATTTCTGCGATGACATACGGTCCCTCCTAGGGTTGGGAGAGCTTGTGGCGGTGCTTGTTGCTCTGCACGAGGCAGAGAACTAGGTCCCTGACAATGAAGGCTCGATCCTGCAACCGTCAGCTGTGGTACCGTCGCAGTGCCTGCTGGTACTTGGCCGAACGTAGGAGGGCGACATCGCGGGCTTTGTCTAGCTGGTCCATGGCATCTTCATGGGATGCCTTGGCTCCCCGTTCATCATATGCTCTGATTCTTCACACACCATAGTTGAGGTCGGTTGGGAGGATGGCCTCGGAACCGTAGATCATAAAGAAAGGTGTGTAGCCGGTGGCCCGGCTGGGAGTCGTCCTTAGGCTCCAGAGCACCATAGGGAGCTCGGTGACCCAGTGTGCACTAAACTTGTTCAACTGGTTGAAGATCCTAGGCTTGAGGCCCTGTAGGAGCATGCCATTTGCGCGCTCGACCTGTCCATTTGTTTAGGGTGCGCGATAGTGGCCCAATCGACCCAGATGTGTTGTTCATCGCAAAATCGAAGGAGATTGGGAAATTGGGAGGGAATCCAAGTGCATTGCTTGAGTGTTTGCATCTAGAGGCATTTGGTGTTCATGTTTCGCTATGGGATTCCCTTGTTACTCTTGGTGGTTGCCACCACCTAGATAGCTTGGAGTAGTGAGGATCATCGAGCGGAGGTTGGTGATTGTCTCCAGCTCCGATCGTGGTGATTGTGAGGGGTTCTTGACCTTTCCCCGGCGGAGAGCCAAAAGGTACTCTAGTGAAATGCTCATGGCTTGTGTGATCCTCATCTTGTGTTGGTTATGCAGCACCCTATTGAAGGTTTAGCATGTGATGCCAATTAGTGCGTGAACCTCCAAGTGAGTGAATCGCCACAACGAGGACTAGCTTGCCGACAAGCAAGTGAACCTCGGTAAAAAAATCATTGTGTCATCATTTGATTCTGAGGTGATTGGTCGTCATTGATATTGATTTTTGTGATTGATTGGTTCATTCCTCGACACGGTGGTATAACCATCTTGCTCACTCTCTTTACATTACCACAAACTAGTTATCAAGCTCTTTAGTGTAGCTAGTTGTGAGAGCTTGTTAGTTTGGTTAGTGTGGCTCTTTAGTTAGCCTTTGAGAGCACACTAACTTAGTATAGTAGCATATCCATTGTGTGGTTAGAAACTATAGAAACTAGAATTGTGGTTGGAGGCTTGCATTTTTAGTAGGCTAGCGCAACACTCGCTTCGCCTCATAATTGTCTAACTGGTTTGCTAAGTGTTGTTGTAGAAATTTTTAATAGGCTATTCACCCCCCTCTAGCCATTAGGACCTTTCTCCTCTGGAAGGCCATGGAGCAAGGCTATCATGGTGGCGATATTCTAGCTTGCCCGGGCGAAGCAAGGAAGGGCTTCATCGTTGGTGATGATCCTTCCGTTCACATCGCGGGCCCTAGCGCTTGCGCCCACTGTCTCTGCGATGTTTGATCTCCCGATCGACCTCTGTGCATTCCTGCACAAGCTGGATTCTGGCTTCTTCGATCTCCCGCTTTTGGGCTCTTAGCTGCTCCACCCCTACGTGAGGTGGGGCCACTGTCTCCCCTTTGGTTCCATCGCCGAGGTTGCCTACCAGGGTAGCCTCCTCCGTAGAGATGCTTTCAACGTGTCCCTCGGGGGTACTCGCCATGAAACATTTCTAGGAGGGGTGATGGCCCCCCTGCTAGAGTTAGAGCCAGAGTCTGACCCCGGCCCCTCCACGAGGAGGCCATGGAGGGATTCCGTGACGCTTTTGATCATCCCCACGAACTCGTTGTTCATGAGGGACGGGATCATGCGCTGTGCCACAAGGTGACTAACGGTCGCCGTGGTGTTGCAGAGATTGAATGGAAGCGCCATCGGGGCGCTCCATGTAGAGTGTTCTAGAGAGAGGGTGAGGCGGCATGGGTTCTCCCTAGATGGCTGGGGTCCAAGGGAGATGCCGGGCTGGCGCTCAAACCTCCTATAGTTGAAGCCAATGGAGAGAAGAGATTGGATGGCCACATGGGCCAACGCCAACTCTCCTCCCGCCGTGACTATGAAGTCCAAGTCACTGAAATGCACGTGTGCACCCGGGACCTAGCTGATTGTGTGGCTAGCCATCTAAGGCCTGATTTAGAATGTGCAAAGGCCCCTACCTAGTGCGTCAACTGTCGGTATTTCGAACAAACACCAACTAGTAAATTTATATTTATTGCGCGTTAGGCTCGGATGGTGTACTAAAGGACACAAGATTTATACTGGTTAGGGCAGAATGTCCCTATGTTCAGTTTGCTGCTACTTGTGTTATCAGTACCAAAAATGGTTCATAGTAGGGGGTATAAACGGCCGAGAGAGGGACAGGTCCCAAGTCTCTGATGAAAAGGTCGAAAGGATACCAAGAGCTTGGTTGCTGCTTGGTTGTGTCTTGTGTGTGGAATTGATCCTGTCTCCATGGGGTGCCCTGCCCTCCCTTTTATAGACCAAGAGGGAGCAGGGATTACAGATGGGAGAAAAAGGAAAAACCAGAGGGTGGAGAAGGTCCTTCAAAGGAGTCGGGTCTTCCTTTTCCCTTATGCCTGCTCTGCTGACATGACAGACCATGTCCGGGATGGTATGTTCGCCGATCCTTATAAGTCCGTGCCCTGGCCTCATTCAGCAAGTGGGTATGTCCCATCCCACATCGGTGGACGGTGCGGCGTGCTAGGGAACCAAGTTGTGACCCTACAGGGAGTAGACGGGGAAGTGACCATATGTCTATCACTATAGACGATGTGAGTTCTCTCCTAGACTGTAGTGGTTGTCGTATGCCTGTGTTAGTATCCACGCCCGAGGGCAGATGGTGGTGCCTACAACACTGTAGGATAAAAGTTGGCGCCTACAATACTATTTGGGCTCTACCATGCCTAGGAGGGCTTAAAGCGCTTGTCCCGTCGTATCCTGACGGTACCTTCTAGTAGGTGCGAAGGGCATGGTCCTCGGTACTATGGTTGACCTGAGTGTCCTATCTTACCATGTGCTCGTCATTATGAGGGGGCAGGGTGTAGATGTTGGGCGGGCCAGAGCTAGCCCCGGAGCTTAGACATCAGGTGAGGTGGAGCCTGATCCAAGATGTCGGGTGAGGCGGAGCTAGCCCTCAGCCGTTGGGCGAGGTAGAGCTAGCCCTCAGGCATTGGGCGAGGCAGAGTCTGCCCTCAGCCATCGGGCAAAGCAGAGCCTGCCCTCAAATGTTGGGTGAGGCGAAGCCAGCCCCTAGACGTCGGGTGTGGCGGAGCCAACCCTCAGCCATCGAGCGAGGCAGAGCCAGCCCTCAGACGTCGGGCGAGACAGAACCTAGCCCTCGGGGGTCGGGCGAGGCGGAGTCCAGCCCTTGGGGGTCGGGTGAGGTGCGGCCAACCTTCGGTTGTATGGACAAGGAGTGTAGTTGCGCTCCCGCTTGTTCGGAAGCATCAATGTTTGATGGTTATTAGCTCCACCTCATTGGGTACCCCGGTATTAGGTCCCTGACACCTGGGTTGGCGCTCTGTCTCACCCAACCCCTCGGCCACACTCGACGCCTGGGTTGGCGCTCCGTCTCGCCCGACCCCTCGGTCGTGCCCGACGCTTGGGTTGGCGCCCGACACTTTGAGTTGGCGATCCATCTCGCCTGACCCCTTAGTCGTGCCCAACGCTTAGGTTGGCGCTCCGTCTCGCCTAACCCCTTGGCCATGCCTAACACTTGGGTTGGCGCTCCGTCTCGCTCGATCCCTCGGCCACACCCAACGCCTGGGTTAGCGCTCCGTCTCGCCCGACCCCTCGATCGTGCCTGATGCTTGGGTTGGCACCCAACACTTCAGGTTGGCGCTATGTCTCGCCCGACCCCTCGGTCGTGCCTGACGCATGGGGTGGCGCTCTGCCTCGCCCGATGGCGACCCACGATCTTACACCCACCAGGTGCGCTCGTAAAACGAGTGTGAACAACCCCTTCACGACTTCATAGAAGTCCCAAAAGGGTTCGGGGGCTCCTATCGGGTTCATAAACCCGGGGTCCCTAATGGGCCCGCTTCCTAGCAAAAAACTTGGCCCAGCAGACAGCATAGCGACAACGTGCACCTCCCTAGTCGGCCCAGTTACCTAACGACCGACCCAGAGAACGATCCGATCTCTAACCGGAAGGCCTAGCCAAGGAAGGAACATGATCCAACTCTGACCTTCTTCTCTGACCGGGAATATGCCGAACCTCTACTTGCAGCTCTTCTCCGACTAACACGGTCGGAACCGACCGTGGACGCCCGCTCGGTAAGGGCCTGGGGATCAGGCGGAGCAGATAAGGTAAGGCGCTCAAGTCAACTATAATACCAAGGACCATACCCTGTGATATCCTGCACACCTGCTGGACAGTACCATCAGGCCATGCCAGAAGGGTACTATGCAACCTTCCAGGCATGTCAGAACCCAAACAGTGTTGTGGGCGCTGACATTTGCCTTACAGTGTTGTGGGCGCCGTCATTTGCCATACCAGGCAAACACGGTAAAGCCTGCCACATGCGTCTGACATAAACAGTATTGTGGGCACTGACGACCGTCTTGTACCCGATAGCGTGGGCAACAAGTTAGGAAGCACACATATACATTCTCTCTCTCTCTCTCTAAACTTGTAAGTCCATCCCCTTCACCTATAAAAGGAGATGCGCTCTCTCCCAACAGAGGACGGTCATTTAGACTCTCTCTGGCTGGCTCTAGACAATCTGAGCATTCGAACAGCTCCATAGCTCTAGAACTCTAAAGCTACATAGAGTTCATACTCCAATACTTAGCGCATATTAGAGCCCCAGTCACTGGGCCTTGAATACCCTCCTTATTCCTACTCGTTTATTACCCCACAGCAAACTTTGAGCACCTGGGCTCAGGAATAAAGTCTCCGACCGACTAAAATTGGACGTAGGGTACGTTACCGGAACCAGTATAAATCCTGTGTCATTGAGTGCTAGGCCACATCCGATCACAACGCACGGCAAAACTACAAATATTTACTTGTTGGTCACTTTTCGCACTGACATAAGTTGTCTTGGAGAGTAGCCATAGAATACATCAAATGGAGATTTTCCCAATGCAGAATATGTTGATGTGTTGTATCCAAATTCTGCCATGGAAATACATTTACTCCATTGTCGTGGTTAGGATCACAAGAATGAACTGTGCAGCGAAGAAATCCTTCCACACACAAATTGAGACGCACTGTTTGGCCATTCGTTTGAGGGTGATATGAAGAGCTCATTATCAATTTAGTGTCTGACAAGAGGAAGAGTTTTTGCCATACTGCCGTGGTGAAAACTCTGTCTCGGTTAGAGATAATAGCCCATGGCAATCCATGAAACCTATATACCTGATTCATGTAAAATATGTGCAATATGCAGTATTATAAATGAATGTGTGATAGGTATAAAGCGCCGATACTTGGTGAGCTAATCCATCACTACCAGCAATGCACTATGGCGATCTGACTGAGGAAGTCCTTCAATGAAGTAAAAACTCGTAATGTCACATGCTTGAGAAGTGATTGGGAGATGTTCAAACAATCTTGGTAACTTGATGCACTATGTTTTCACCAGCTGGCATGTCTGACATTGCTGTACAAAGTGTTGTACCGAATGTTTCAAATTTGGCCAAACAAAAAGTTGTTTAATCCTAGAATATGTTGCACTAATCCTTGAGTGTCCTCCAAGACCACTATTGTGTAAAGCTATCAAAATGTCTCTTTGGGCAGTGGTATTATTGCCCACCCACACTCTTATACCTAAGAACACCATAATGTAACAAATAACCTTTTCCTGATTTTCTAGTGATTCTGCGTGTTCGGTTAACAATTGCTTAGTGAAGGAGTCTTCATCATAACCTTTCTTTCAGCTTCTGAATCCAAGTTGGAACACATGCTGAAATGACATTAACATCCTCATGACATTCACAACATGATAAGGCATCAGTAGCTATATTAGTAGCCCCTTTCTTATAATGTATGAAGATCCATGAGTTTAACCATGTAATTTAGAAGACACTCGTTTCTCAGTCAAGTGTTGTAAGCTCCCATGATCAGTCCTGATGACAAAATGCTGATGTTGTAAATAAGGTCTCCACTTATCAATGCCCGGGAGAATTGCAGGGCACTCCTCATCAATAGAGTCTGGTTACGAAGTCCTAAGGGTTTGCTCAAGTAGGCCATTAGGTGTCACAGAACCGTCCACTCTATAAGAGCACAAGTGTAATGGCAACTGTCGAGATAGTCGTTCTCTCACACTTGAGTATATATAAATCCGGTAGTCCGTCGAGTATCACGAAGGATCTTGAATTAAGCCGCATACAAACAAAGATCATACATGATTCAACATACACACATCACATGTTACATAATGTTCACAAGTAGTTCAACATACATCGGAGTTCAAATATAATAGTTATTACAACATGAGTTTAAATTCAGTAGCGGATGCAACATAGTTCTGAAACACATAGACCACTTAGTTCAAATACATGCTAGTTCCATGACCAAGTCCCACAAAAGCAACATAGGTGAGTCAACATAGAGGGGCCGTGCCCGCGGCCTCACTCCTCGTCTACAGCTAGAGAGAAGCAGTTCTTGTAGTAACCGTGATATACCACGCCATCTGCAACAAGGAGGAATAAACCCTGAGTATGATGATGTACTCAGCTAGACTTACCCATCTTAAACAAAAATAAATTGACACCAAGGAGAATGCAAGGCTTTTCATGGTGGAGTTTGGCTTGACAACAATTTTGCATAAAAGCTTGCTAAAGTGAGCTCTACCACTTTTAATTTGCTAGCGTCAAGTTTATTAGAGCTATTTTAAGCTAAGTTTGCATCTATCCTAAAGCAACCACTTGATTAAGACAAAAGCATCATATTAATAACCATATCCAATTTAGCATGATCAACCACTTACTACGATGCTGGAGCTAGTCAAGTTTCTCACTATCTGGAAGAGACGACGATTCGAATCGATTGCAACCAGCTGAGCAGAAATCCATAACACAAACCTAGGCAGACCAGATCATTAGTCGTCTTAGGTCATTAGCCTTCTACCGTACTCCTACGGGCTACCACTCACATAACACTCTGGCCCAAAGCGGCTCTAGCTACAGCCGTATAGCTACATGACACTTTTCCATCCATCACCTTGTGTGCCTTGCCCCGCCGCGGGAACCCCGCGGCCCTTGACGCCGCTGCTATCCGGAAGCGCGACCGTCCTTTTCTCCCATCTCCATTCGACCTACGCCTTGTTTAGTTAGCGAAATTTTTGACGAAATGGTTCTGCAGCACTTTTGTTGTTATTTGGTAATTAGTGTCCAATCATAGTCTAATTAGGCTTAAAAGATTTGTCTCGTAAATTTCGTCTAAACTGTGTAATTAGTCTTATTTATATTTATATTTAATGCTTCATGCATGCGTCCAAAGATTCGATGTAATGGAAAATCTTGAAAAATTTTGCAAAATTTTGGGAACTAAACGGTACCCTAGTTTCCCTACCTGCATTTGCTATCTTATTTTATTTGCATGTTTATTTCAACTTGTTGGAGCAGGTTTGTCTGAAATGGCCATGATGGCGGAGGCAGAGGTGTGCTGGGTTTGGACTCTATGACGTACAGGGTGTTTTTTTCTATATTTTGTTCTAATTCTGGGAGCTGATTCAGGTGGCTTGGAAGTTGGAACTGATGGATTAGGTTTTTTTTTTTTTGACAAGTTAACTGATGGATTAGTTGGACTTTAAGCATAGCTACGGTATAGAGTAAACCTGGTTGTATGATTTGTTTTCAATAATTTTTTCTCTGTGCGAAGTACACTGTAACAGCGTTAAGCATCAAACATCATTATGCAGATTTGCCTAAGACTACCCACAGTGTGCTCGAGGGCTCGAGGCTGAATAATGCTATTTTTATCGATGGTTGAGAAAACATCTCAACAGCACAATGTTGAGCATCGGTATGTATATGTGGCTGTGGGACCAATGTCAGAAACACATGAGCCTGTTCACTTGTTGGTTTTAACAAGCCCAAACCAGCCAGTCAACAGTATTTTCCTCTCACAAAAAACCAGCACCAACCAATTTAAACCAGCACCAGCCCCAGGCCCAGGATTTCTTTCCTGCGCACGCGAGTGCATCAACGTCGGCTGAGAAAAAAAAAATTACTTCCACCGCGTCGATGAAAGTAGATGACTCAATGTTGACCTTTTTTTTAACGTACCATAGTTTCCGCAGTGGTACTACCCGGTGCTGAAAGAAGAGAGGGTTTCAGCATCAACTTGTACCAACGTTGTGGGTGTAGTATAATTGACTTGAAAGAATACAAAGTAGGGAAAGAAAATATCAGAGGCTCCAAATTTTAAGCTTATAAACACTCTCACCTTTATTTTCTTTTCAGATGTTCTCCTGCATTAATCTTTCGTTTATTCCTTGACAATTTTTGTTTGTTACTGGTTGGGGAACTGCTCAGTGCAATCATGAAGATGGTTCTTTATTTATATTTCAGTTTACACAGCATATAATAGTATTTTATTAACAGGAAGATGGATCTTGAGGTTGAACAAATCACCTTCCACTAGGCTCCGTTCGGCTTGGTGAATCTTGGCTGAAACTGGCTAAAAAAAACTGTTCTGGCTGAATTGTTGTGAGAGAAAAACACTATTCCAGCTGAAAAAACAAGCCGAACAAATCGAATATGGGGTAAGCCGAACAAGCCGAAGTGTCTGATTTATCTTCTCGATGATCACAAAGGATTTCTATTTTTGAATGAATAGAACAAACTCAGTCTGTACGATCCTACAAACTCTTGAAAAAACTATAAAACATAAGGAATCATATGTTATAATCACATCCATACAAATTAGTGTGTGCATTTGTTTCACGTGCTAAAATGAATTTAGGGGCCGTTTGAATCTCTTTATTTTGGAGCATTTGAAATTTACTTAATGAATTATGTTATTTGGCTTGAAATTTGACATTTTATAACATTCTTAAACTCACAAATAAGTCTATCTTAAATTCATAGGGTGGGAAATAGAAATGAATTCTATAAATCACTATACTATTATTCTACTCTCTAACTTATAGCACACTCTTCAACTCACTTCCGTACAGTAGAAATGCGACATATAGGTATATCCTTTGTATACCTAACAATAAATATACAAACATATTGTAATTATTAGAATGAATTCAATTTCGAGGATCAAACCGGCCTCAGTGAAAACTTGTAATACGACACTACCACTGTGTGCAACTTAATGCAGTCTGAAATCCTGCAGAATAACCGGGCAACAAGATGGGGCTAGAGGCTGTAGTGGAGGTAATTAGATGGTATTTGGTTCTTTAGTCGCTTCTAAAATTTATGTCACGTCGAATATTTAGATACTAATAAGGAGTATTAAATATAGATTAATTACAAAACTAATTACATAGATAGAGGCTAATTTGTGAGAGGAATTTTTTAAGCCTAACTAATCCATCGTTATCACATGTTTATTGTAGCACCACGTTATCAAATCATGGACTAATTAGACTTAAAAGATTCGTCTCGCAAATTAGTCGCAAGTTGTGTAATTAATTTCATAATTAATCTATATTTAATACTCTATGCATGTGTCCAAATATTCGATGTGACAGAAATTTTAGAAGGTCCTGCACAACCCAAACAGACCCTTATTCGCTTCCTGGATAAGGCAGTGAAGCCAACGCTTTTTGGCGGCCAAATTTGCCTATGGCAAACGTACAAAGTCATTTGTCGATCTGGTAACGTGCCAGCAGCTATTGGCATGCATGTTGCACCCTTGCAATGCATGTTCACTATGTGACTGAGGAACATAAAACGATTATGATTCCTCGTTTATTCGCTGTGTTCATAGATTTAGCAGTGAGAAAGTCTCCAACCTGTTTGCTGGCTGCATGCTGGCTGAATTTTTTCTCTCCAAAAAATTTTTGGAACAGTATTTTTCTGAAGAAATTTAGAGGCACTACTCGATGCTCCAAAAATGCAGCCGGAACAGTATTTTTCTCTTCAAAAATACTGTTCCGGCTGCAGAAATCATGCATGCATCGAGTAGTGCCTCTACTCTGCATGCAGCCAGCATGCTAATGAAACGATCAAATTCAGATATTAGCAGAAATCATGTCTCAAAATCACTAGTGTTCAGGAAGTGCGAAATAATGGTTTTGGGTAATGGTTGCCTGAATGTCGAGGTGCATGAAATTAAACAAGGGTAAAATGCCACTTACTCTATCCAAAGAATACAACTAATATAGCACCTATATTCAGTGTAACCTAAGGTAATCCCAGATTGAACACACTAAAGCCATGTTCAGTTAATCCCCATTCGAAACAAACTGGAGACTTGCAGGAGATTCAATCCCCCAAAATTGAAGAGTAACCGAACAAGCTAATGGGATTGAGAGATTTCAATAGCAAATTCCATTTCCACAAATAACAGACCACCATAACATCAGCATCAGTGCAAGATAAACAAGCAGGTTACCGAGCGACCGAACAACTCTCTAGGACTACGAACAAGCATAATGTTACCAACATGCCAGTGCCACCAGAAGGAAACCAAGACAAGCACAAATCCTACAAGCAGGCACGAAGCAAGCAACGACGACGACGGCCTCAATGGGAGGAGGAGCTCGCCTCGCTCAGGCCCTCTCGCCCCTGATGCGGCGCGCGAGCTGGATGTCCTTGGGCATGATGGTGACGCGCTTGGCGTGGATGGCGCAGAGGTTGGTGTCCTCGAAGAGCCCCACGAGGTAGGCCTCGGCGGCCTCCTGCAGCGCGGCGACGGCGGAGGACTGGAAGCGGAGGTCGGTCTTGAAGTCCTGCGCGATCTCGCGGACGAGGCGCTGGAAGGGGAGCTTGCGGATGAGCAGCTCCGTGCTCTTCTGGTACTTGCGGATCTCCCGGAGCGCGACGGTGCCGGGCCGGAAGCGGTGGGGCTTCTTCACGCCGCCGGTGGCCGGCGCCGACTTGCGCGCCGCCTTGGTCGCCAGCTGCTTGCGGGGCGCCTTGCCGCCCGTCGACTTGCGCGCCGTCTGCTTCGTGCGGGCCATTGGGAGCTTTGGTGCTTGGCGCGGAGGACGGCGAGCCGGAGGCGGCGGTGGATTTGGAGAGGAGTTGGTTTGCTGGGGTATTTGGGAGTGATGTGATGCGTTGGGATGGAGCGGATCTTTATAGGTGGGGAGCGGAGCCGGGAACTTTTTCGGTGATGGGCACGGTGACGGAGTGGCGTTGGATGGGAATGGACGGCGCCGATGAGGTGGAGGCGGAGTCACGATCCGCGTGATGGGTGGTGCTGGGCTCCTATTGGCTAGGAATGAATTGGGAGGATCGGAGGGCCTACTGGTCGGTGGGTACAGATGGTTTTCGGCTTCTTTTGAAACCCGCGCCACCTCGCCAATTTGTTTTGACCGGGGCGCCTCGGTGAAAACGCGAAAATGAGGCTGGGCGGACTGGCAGTGAAAACGTGAAAATAAAGAGGCGGGACAGCTGGAGCGGATTGCGGAAATTTAAAATAAAAATAAAAATAAAGAACGTGTTGCAGCGGTAGATTAATTGCGTCCATAGTCGGAGTACGTCTCGGCACCGAACTCCCGTAAAAAAAAATTCTCCATCGCATCAAACTTACGGTGCATATATGAAGTGTTAAATGTAGATGAAATTAAAAATTAATTGCACAGTTTAGTTGTACTTTACGAGTCGAATCTTTTGAGCCTAATTAATCAATGTTTAGATAATAATTCACAAATACAAACAAAACACTACAGTAACACATTAATTATTTGGCCACTCACAAATCCGGAAACTAAACGTGCTCTGAAGTTTCTCACGTGACACTGATTCTAGTTTTCACTTGGAAGCCTTGACGTGGACTGTGGCACCTAGATTAAAAAAGTGGACGTCATAGCATCCTAAGAAAAAAAATATCCCTCTGTTCAAAAAAAAAGACGTCATAGCATCCTAAACAAAAAATAGCAAGAAAAAATATTTAGACCTGTTCGTTTCACAGAAAAGCCAGGTTAAAAAGTACTGTTCGTTGATTTATTGTACGAGAAAAACACTATATCATACCTGATAAACCAGGTTGATAAGTTCACGGCTCCACTTTACTGATGGATCAGTTTTTTCAGTTCCATGAACACCTCAACCGGTGAAGCTAAAGCTGTTTTTAAAAATCGTTTAGGAAAATAGCTCATCGTAGTGAATAGAAAGAGCAAAAAGACCAAAATACATTTTTTTTCCTATTTTCCTATTTCTTTCCTTATCTGCTCGAACTTTTCCCCATGTGCTTCTTCACATCTTCTCTGTGTGGGGAAAATGGCCCTTGGTCCTCGCTGAGGCTCACCTGTGCGAGGTCGAGCTAAGTGAAATCACCATTTTTAGCTCCACTTCTGCGTATTCTTTGTTTCAACAATTCAACACGTTTTGGGGCTCCTTGGGTCAAACCGTTTGATTTTACTCCGTTTGGCACCAAAAGGTTCCAAACAGTTCCAGAGGCCGGTGTGGAGCTGTGTCAGACGGGACTTAAGTGTTTGAACGTGTCTTTTCACCAAATTTCATTTAGAGCCTAGATGCTCTTTTTATGTATGAGTGGATGATAACCATCGGATCCAAACTCATTGCCATCCCTATCTATGTCAGTATAGTAGTTGTCCTAGGCGGACAATATGCTAATGTATGTGCTTGTACAACATGGCTTCATCCACATGACTATGTCATTAGGCTATTCCTACTTTCTTTTGTTTACTCAATCTCATTATAGGTTACCTCCTTCGTCTCAAATTATGTCATTTTGACTTTTCTAGATCCATAGCTATATGAAATGGATGGAGTATATGTTAAATGCCACAAAACATTACATAATAATTTCTACCTGTAAATATTAAATTGATTGATATGAATAACTGATTTTAGATGTGTTTTTTGTAATATTCATATGCTTATGTCACTATTATAATATTTATTTTTTAAGGAGCCGTTGTCTATAACTTTGCTCCAGTTCCTCAAATCTTCAATACCGGCACTGCAACGTTACTCTGATATGCAATGTGTTTTAAACTTTTAATCAAGCAAACCCGGTTTGATCCACTTTTTTTCGTCCGAAACAATGTTTTTCTCTCATAAATTCCTCCAGCATTCCTCCAAACTATCTAAATTTCTTCAGAATTCCTCCAAGCGAACAGGCCCTCGCTTGGAGGAATTCTGGAGGAATTTAGATGGTTTGGAGAAATGCTGTAGGAATTTGTGAGAGAAAAACACTGTTTCGGATGAAAAAAGAAGTGGATCAAGCCGGGTTTAAGGGCACGCAAATGGGGCAATATGTGAACATGACATGACACCGTCTTTCCTGCTTTGTATTGGAAGGCAAGGTTAGTGTAGACTAAAAAATGTCCAATGAGATATACTCCCTCCGTTCTAAATTATAAGTTGCTCGACAAGGTTAGTGTAGACTAAAAAATGTCCAATGAGATATACTCCCTCCGTTCCAAATTATAAGTCGCTCAAGTGACTTATAATTTGGAACAGTAGCAAACTAACATATCCAGTGACTCATGCATGATATTTAAAAGGTCTTCATTATGTTGCAAATCTTTTATATAAACTCCTTAAGAAATTGGAGGGCCCAATATATGGTGATTTCTCTTTTGCTAGGCTCAACGCTAATAAACTTACTTTCTTATCATTACAAAACAACAACAACAAAGCCTTTAAGTCCCAAAAAAGTTAGGGTAGGTTAGAGTTGAAACACAGCATAAGCAATCAAGGTTCAGGCATATGAATAGTTGTTTTCCAAGCACTCCTATCTAAGGCTAAGTCTTTGGGTATATTCCATCCTTTCAAGTCTCCTTTTATTGCCTCTACCTAAGTCAACTTCGGTCTTCATCTGTCTCTCTTCACGTTACTATCCTGGCTTAGGATTCCACTACGCACCGGTGCCTCTGGATGTCTCCGTTGGACATGTCCAAACCATCTCAACCAGTGTTGAACAAGCTTTTCTTCAATTGGTGCTACCCCTAATCTATCACGTATATCATCGTTCCAAAACTCGATCCCTTCTTGTATGACCATAAATCCAACGCAACATACGCATTCCCACGACACTTATCTGTTGAACATGTTGTCTTTTCGTAGGCCAACATTCTACACCATACAACATAGCAGGTCTTATCGCCGTCCTATAAAACTTGCCTTTTAGCTTCCGTGGTACCCTTTTGTCACATAGGACACCAGATGCTTGGCGCCACTTCATCCACCCTGCTTTGATTCTATGGCTAACATCTTCATCAATATCCCCGTCTCTCTGTAGCATTGATCCTAAGTATCAAAAGGTATCCTTCCTAGACACTACTTGATCTTCCAAACTAATATCTTCCTTCTTTCGAGTAGTAGCGCCGAAGTCACATCTCATATACTCAGTTTTAGTTCTACTGAGTCTAAAACCTTTGGACTCCAAAGTCTCCCACCATAACTCCAGTTTCTGATTCACTCATGTCCGGCTTTCATCAACTAGTACTACATCGTCTGCGAAAAGCATACACCAAGGGATGTCCCCTTGTATGTCCCTTGTGACCTCATCCATCACTAAAGCAAACAGATAAGGGCTCAAAGCTGACCCTTGATGTAGTCCTATCCTAATCGAGAAGTCATCTGTGTCTCCATCACTTGTTCGAACACTAGTCACAACATTGTTGTACATGTCCTATGTTTGTCCAAAGCCCACCACATAACATTTCTTGGTATTTTATCATAAGCCTTCTCCAAGTCAATAAAAACCATGTGTAGGTCCTTCTTCTTCTCCCTATACCACACCATAACTTGTCTTATTAAGAAAATGACTTCCATGGTTGACTTTTTAGGCATTAAACCAAATTGGTTCATAGAGACCCACGTTATTGCCCTCAAGCAATGCTCGATAACTCTTTTCCATAGCTTCATAGTATGGCTCATCAACTTAATTCCTCGGTAATTAGTATAACTTTGAATATCCCCTTTATTCTTGTAGATCGGTACCAATATACTTCTCCTCCACTCGTCAGGCATCTTGTTCGATTGAAAAATATGGTTGAACAACTTGGTTAGCCATACTATAGCTATGTCCCTGAGGCATCTCCACACCTCGATTGGGATACCATTTGGTCCTATCGCCTTACCTCCTTTCATCCTTTTCAACGCCTCTCTGACCTCATATTCTTGGATTCTCTACACAAAACGCCTATTGGTGTCATCAAAAGAGTCATCCAACTGAAAGGTTGTGTCCGTATTTTCATCATTGAACAATTTATCAAAATACTCTTGCCATCGATGTCGGATCTCATCCTCCTTCACCAAGAGATGCTTCCTTTCATCCTTAATGCACTTAACAGTAACACCCCTGGTGTTACGAGCGTGTTTAGCACCATGATTTAGGCCTAAGTAAAATTTTTGAAACAAGTTTCTCAGAATGTTTGATTTAAAATGTACTTGATGCGATAAGCGAATCCCGTATGACTTAGTTTATGGACTCAAATAAACGCGCAAGTTAAAATTTTTCTATGCGTAAAGATATTTAGGAATGTCGGGCAACAAATCTAGCCAATAGATATTGAATGGTTTGTTCTATTAGATTAAGCATGAAAAGCAACTTTTATAAATAAAATAAAATCCATTAATAAATAGAACGATATATATATAGCCTTGGTCTAGTGATGTGTTTAAGTATAGACTCGTTTTAGTCCCTATGATAAGTTGGTAACGTACCACGACAGCTGCCCGTCTGACCGCTTCATAAATTTATGTGGTTGGTGTGAAACATGTTAAGGACGTGAGATAGCGCAGCAGTTTAGCAGTCTTCACTTACATTTTTGGACATGGCTTCATCGTACTCGCCTTGCTTTGCAATTATGCATCGTTACGTCGTCCATCGTGGCTCTGCCGTGTACTGCTTTGCTTAAAATTCCCCCAGGAGAGCACGTGGCCCTGCTCTGCCCACGTCGTGTCTTTTCCTTCTTGTGCTCGCCGCTACCGGCCACGCTGTGCCATCCTGTCCTGCTCCCCTCTTCGTGCTTGAAATGGGTGGCAAGTCCACACATGTCTCCTTGCTTTTCCTCTATTTGCGTTTGCCTCTGCTACTGTCTTGTCTGTCTTGCTTGTCTCAGCCTACCTTGTTTGTTTCTGTCAGACATGGCTGAGCTTTCTGTTGTTTCCTCCTTTCTTTTTCTTCTCTGCTGTCGAAGGGAGGCGTCCTAAGTTTCGCTCGCTTGCTCTCTCACAGCGGCACCTCGACCGCATGCACCAGCGCCCATCACCTTGCAAAGCCGAAGCCCCGTACTCCACAACGCCCGAGCCTTCATCCCCCGGCCTCCTTTTCCTCGCCGCACCACCAAGCCCTAGAGCGTCGTCGTGGTCACCTCATGGGGAAGCGCTGCGCGCGTGAGCCTCTAGGCCTGCTGTCGTCGAGGCATCCTAGCGCACACGCTGCTCATCTGTTGTCCCAGCCCCATCGTGTCTCTGCCATCGTCAGCCCGAGCCGTGCTGCTGCTGCTGCCATGGGGTCCCGCCTCCACGGCTCCTGTCATGTACCATAGTGCTGGGCCACGATGCTAGGTTCGCCCAGTGCCGAAGGGGGCCTGCCCGTCACTGGCTATCGTGCGTCGGTGCACCTAGATCCCACGCGCGCGTCCCTGCTCTGGACCGTTGCCGAGTCATCCTGCTGCGCCGCCTTGGCCTGCTTCCCGTGCCCCAGCCACGCAGTGCGCCCTAGGCTCTCACTCACCTCGCACCATGTCGCCTACGGCCGAGGAGCCAACTCGTCGATGCTACGGCTTGTGCGGGCTGGCTACTAGGGACCGGCTCAGGTCTCGTTGTGTCCAACATGAGGCTGTGCGGGTTCCCGTGCAACTCCCTAGCAAGACTCCCACTGCCGCCGCCGTGCCTTCCTAGCCAGGTTTGGTCGCGCGGTTGGAGCTCCTTTGCCCGGTGCTCTATTTGTGGGAGATGAAGAGAAAGGTGAGGAATGAGAATAAAATTAATACAGGGTTCTGATTGCTAAATACGTGACTCATATGAATAGTACATGTTGGGCTGATGGTTAGTTTCGAGAAAGCGTAGGGTCCTTTTTGCATAATTATGCGTCCTCTCTGGACCCTAGGCGCGTGGGCCGGCTGTTGGGCCACGGCTTGTGCACCTGGCCCGACCGCGCCAGCTACCGGCCTATCGCCGCCTGCGCTTGGGCCGCCGCATCACTTGGGCCATGCTCGCCTGTCTGGACCGGCCTTGCGCCGCTGGGCCACGCGCGCCGCACTGCCGGGCCTGCCGCGCGCGTCTATGGACCGCTCACGCCCACACCCACCTAGGTTGGCCTGGTGCCTCCCACGCCTAGGCCGTGCGTCCGTTGGGCCGAATAGGTGGTCGTTGGCCCAATTAGTTTTATAAAGCAAGTGTAAATTAGTTTTGGAAATAAACTTGTAAAATCATTATAAAATTGTGTAGGTGTCCGAAAATGGTGAAACCAATTTTGTTGAGTTTCTAAAATCATGATCCATCCAATAGTGTATTTTGTTCACATAGTTTGATAATATTCTTAGAAACTATATAATTAATTTAAGGTACTTAATATTGTAAAAATATAAACTTATAGGAATTGTTGTGATAAATTGATAATAGTATTGAATCTGAAATTTTTACAGTATGCTCCTAGCAATATTAGGTACTCATTGTAATTTTTGTGGCTCCAGAATAATCAGTTTGCTAGGTAGCTAATGATGCTCTATTTCGAACAAGTATTAAATCGATAGAATGAAATAAAGAAACAACTTGGGATTGTATAACTAAAACGATTGTTGGGAAATAACGCCTTATTCGACAACGTGTATATGTAGCCTAAGTACAGTCGTCGTTAGAACTAACCCGTTAACTTGAGAGGCGTAAATCATATTTTATGAGTCACGATTGCAGTCGATTAATTACGTATTTGCATTGTATCGCATTGCATATCATATAGGTATGATGATGGATCAACGGATCAAGTGAAGGATGAGTGAGAATCTATAGATGGTGTGATGGTATTCTCTCTAGGAGATGATGCGATGGACTTTCTATTCAGATGATATGGATGATCTGAAGATGCAAATACTAACTTTTGGTTATATTTTACCAGGCAAGCCCCGGTGCATAACCCCTTATTTTGTTGCACTTTAAATTATATTTGTACATTAAGTTTTAAGAAGTTGAATGAAACCCAATTACATATATATATCTTTATCCTATAAGTCTTACTAGTATTACAGGATCGTGTAGAATGCTATGCTATAGGACTCCGGTAGAAGTCGAGTGATTGCCTGTCACTCGCGAAAGATAGGAAATATATTACTGTATTATTATCACTTGAAAAATATAAATGGTGGAAAGAAAAAATGGTGACCGGACAGGGATATGGTTTGGGTATTGGTGGGTGTAAGAGGTTGTGTCGCCGCGGACGTAGGGCATAGCTTGGTTTACACTGCTTTCCCTGTCTATGTCGGTTAAGGACTGACCGTTGTATAAGGCTCTAGGCAAGTCACAGACTTATTATCCTGAGCACATACTTGGGTATGGGCGCTTAGAAGACTTATTGCTCTCTTGTCGTGGATCCAGCTCTTTCTAGACTGACTATTAGGGTGGTTTTTGGGTTAGGAGGTCCTTACACCACACTGAGTCCAGGACTCAGGGGCGAGGGCTTGGAGTCCCAGTTTGGACAGGGACCTGGAGACCCAGGATAGGAGGGTGATGGGTTGGTCCTGCTTGTGCTTTGGGTACAAGCGGGGTGTGTGTTTTCGGGGTACCAAGCTGGGGGCATTAATTCGTGAATCGCCGGGCGATCCGGTATGGCTTGTCTGTGGTATAACACTGTAGTAAGAACTAAAAGATGAAAGAAGGAAAAAGGAAATCTGATTGCTTATCACCTGCTTGAAAGTAGCATAGGTGCTTATATAGAATGGTTAGATAATGAACTAACGCACTGCTAATAAAAATCAAATATAAGGACGCACTTTTAGTAATGCTTCCTACAGATGCAATAAACCCACAATCCAAATAGCCTTGCATATTCTTGGAGTCTTTTCTTTCCTCCTATCGGGTAAGTCTTGCTGAGTACAATTGAGTACTTAGGGTTTTATTCCCCCTATTGCAGGTAACAGGTGGATGCTAGAGATGACCCTTGTGTGTGGATTCCTCCTGGTAGGCTCAGAGAGGATTTCCTTTATGCTGCGATCATAGTTTCATTTATAACTCTCACTAAATGTTTTCTAAATAAAAGTTTTATAATCTGCTGTCATAGTTTATATATCAATGCTTCATTATGTCATGAATAGATATTTATTCCCACTATAATTCTAATAACACGTTATATTCTGCTGTAACTTAAATTGTTCATAACTCTAATAATAAGATTACATTCCGCTGTTATGCCATAAATATTGTACTCTGATGTTGTATTAAAAGTGATGTAAGAAATGGTTAAGAATGATGTAAGCTTTATTCTCTCATTTATGATCCTGATGGAAAAATATAGATTTTCGAGTTCTTCCCTGGGGTGTGCCCAACGGAACCGAGTAATTTGGTGTTCTCCTTTGGGTGCTTAGTGTCTAATGGAAGACGACCACTCCTGGAAGGCATTAGGTTAGACGCTTCTGCCACATTAACTTAGTTGAAGTCTCTTGTCTTTCTCTTACGAACCCTAGCCATCCTATAAATGTCATTTTCTCCTTCCTTCGTACTCAAATGTTGGTAAAGATCCTCGTACGCTCTAACCTTAGCCACACTTACAGCTCGCTTTACAGTCTTCTTTGCCACCTTGTACTTCTTTATGTTGTCCATACTCCTGTCATGATACAAGCATCTATAACATTCTTTCTTCTTCTTAATAGCCCTTTGGACTTCCTCGTTCTACCACCAAGTATCTTTAACCTCGCCTCCACTTCCTTTGGTTACTCCACACACCTCTGAGGCCACCTTTTTGAATGTTGGTTGCCATCTTCTCCCACATGTTGTTTATGTCCTCTTCTTCCTTGCAAGAGCTGTCTTTGATAACCATTTCCCTGAATACCTCCAACGTCTTCTCTTTCAGTTTCCACCACTTTGTTCTTTCAATCTTAGCTTGTTTATCCCTATGGGCACACACCTAGAAACGAAAGTCTGCCACCAAAATCTTATGTTGAGAAACAACACACTCCCCTAGTATTACCTTGCAACCCAAGCATGCTCGTTTGTCCTTTCTTCTTGTGAGGACAAAGTCAATCTAGCTAGAGTGTTGTCCGCTACTGAAGGTCACTAGATGAGATTCTCTCTTTCTAAAGAAAGTGTTGGCTATCATCAGGTCAAAAGCTACTACAAAGTCCAGAACTTCCTCCCCCTCCTTATTCCTACTACCATACCTAAAACCTCCATGAACTGCCTCGAAACCTGCGCCTATAGTACCTACATGCCCATTAAGATCTCCTCCTATAAAAAAGCTTCTCACTACTAGGTATAGCTCTAATCAGGCTATCTAAGTCTTCCTAGAACTATCTCTTAGCACTCTCATCGAGGCCTACTTGGGGGGCATACACACTAATTACATTCAAGACCATATCACCAACGACAAGCTTGACTAAGATAATCCTATCTCCTTGCCTTCTCACTCCCACCACACCATTATTGAGGCTCTTATTAATCAAAACTCCTACTCTATTTCTATTCATGACTGTCCCTGTGTACCAAAGCTTGAAACATGTATTGTCCACCTCCTTCACCTTCTGACCCTTCCATTTAGTCTCTTGAACGCATAATATATTTATACGCCTCCTAGTCGCGGTATCAACTAATTCTCTTAACTTACCTGTAAGCGACCCTACATTTCAACTACCTAAATGGATCCTAGTTGGTTCGACTAGCTTCCTTACCCTTCACACCCATCGACTCAGATGTGAAGACCCTTGCTTATTTTTTACTATACCCGGACGCCGATGTAGCGCGCCACTAAGAAAGCAACGACCTGATCCTTGCTCACTTGACACCATGCCCAAATCACGACATGGCGCATCACTAGGGGGTGTCGACCCAGCCCTTGCCCATTTAACACCATACCCAGGCTCCAATATGGCGCGTCGCTAAGAGGGTTATGTCCTAACGGTTTTCTTTCGGGTTTCATCTTCATTAGAATGGCTAGATTTAACGTTGGCTCGCCGCGCCTATCATAACCCTCCACCTTGACCAGGGCTTGTGACCTGCTATGTTGAGACAACATATGCGGAGTTACTTTCTTACCATTACAAAGTTTGTACAAAAATGAAATTTCATGTTGTAACCATAGATTTTCTCCCTTTGTTCCACCCAGGCTTTGCAACATTTCAAAATTACCTATACATGTCCACGTATGGACATGGTCATCAATCATTATCATCCTATTATTCATAAGTACCACACCACGTGAATCATGATCGGCTCGGCACCTTACTGCCTCATCAATTTGTTTAGACCAGTAAGCATTCCAGTTCTGCCAAATTTTAAAAGGACTCAGGCCCTGTTTGGCTACATCTTATTTTTTTCACACCTGTATAGACTTTCCATTTGTAATTTTCTGTGCACAACAAAACCCCTCTGCCCTGTAAAATGTTGTTTGGGTAATCTTTACTCCTGAATTATCTCTAGCTTCTACTGTCCATCCCCTTGTGAACCAATTAGACATAAATCCAAAATTTCCTATCAAACAATATAATCTGTGCTACGAGATATGAGGTTTCCGGTCCAAGAAATCATGCCATCAACCAACTAATCTTTTTACAAATCATTGAGGAAAGGTCACAATCATCAAGAAGAACTGTTGATTGGTATCTACCATTCTACCTTTATTCCTATATACCAAAACAACAACCTCCTTCATCCACGTCATCGTTTTATTCTGCCTGTCTGATCAGGCCCCCTTCAATCCTCCCCGTCCACCTCCGCTCGAAGCTTCGCAAGCCGCAGCATGTGCCCTCCCAACATAGAAACGCGCCGTCCCTGCTCGATCCTTCTCGAACCCTCACGCCCTCCCCACAATCACGCTGCACGAGTGCACAACGGTCCCCAAGAGGGGATAATTAAATTTTTACCATTATAACGGATGACGCCACCTCAAATAGCAGCTTTAGATTTGGCGCTACGCTTTTAGCAGCAAAGAGAGAAAAACGATACATATTTACCACTTGTGCTCACGTGGCATGCCAGCTCCGCTGTCCAGCTCGGATCCGAGTCATCAGCACCATGCAAAAAGTCAGTCATGCCCCTCCCCTTTTCACGCCATCTCCCTCACGGTGCCGCTGCAGGCGGAGCTTCACGCGCCACGCCATGCCGCTCTAGCTCCCGGACTGTTCCTCGTGCCGCCATAGGAAGTCGCGCCGCTGCAACGCTCTTGTGCCATGCCGCCATTCACGCCTCCCTAGAGGGGGCGTAAGTCAAAGCCGAGGAAGTCCCGCGCCCAGCCTTCCTACGCCACGCCGACATTCGCGCCTCCCCGGAGAGCACAGAAGTCGAGCTGAGGAGGACCCGCACCGAGGCACAATGGAGGAACTCTCTGGCACCACGCCGTCCTGGAGGAGACGGAGCTCCGCACTGCTGTGATGGAGATGGTAGCAGACATGGATGTCCAAGAGGCATGCCAGCGCTGTGGAGGAGCTCTCTATAGGGACTAGATTCAAAGATCCATTGCTTGACTCTATGGTTTATGTAATTAGATAAGAAATTACTTATTGTAACCATGTAGATTCTTCATATCTGTACAATGAAATTAAGAGGCCCATCTTGAGGTATTGCATTGATAAAACTTGTGAAAATTGAAACCTGAACTGCAGCAGATTTGCAGCATATTGATGTTCCCTTTATGTGTTGACATATTCCCTCTATAATGGAGAACACCACTTTGCATCATCAGATTTGCACAGAAACAAGCCATTTTGGCTCTGGAAATATATCAGATTTGCACATAAACAGAACATTTTAGCAAGCATACGATTGGTAAAGAGATAAGCACACTTCAGATTTATGTGCTATGTTCCAATAATATTTGGTACTACTGAAGCATTTGATATGTACATTCAGGCCACAAAAGACTATAGTAAGGCCGTAAAAGATTACATTTAGGCTGTAAAATACTATAGTTATCCCTGTCCAAAATGCTATCTAACTAGCCTATACATACTTAGAACTGAAGGTTATCATCGACACAAGTTGTAGCTGTTATGAGTTGAGTACAACTGCTAATGACATTGTATTCTTGAGACTGCGGAATTGCTTCTTTGTTGCTACCGTCATTCTCCGATTGGACTTAGGGCTGAACAACAGCATTTTTCTTTTGTTGCTGTAGATGAAATTAAAATGATTAATTTAGATTTAGATTGACAAAAACATGTATAAATGTATAAGTTATAGGTTTGTAACATGCCACCCAAAACTGCCAAGCCTCAAAAGAATTTTTAAATCTCAAACTAACTTGAGGTTTTTCCTTGTCAAGTTCTTCCATTGTCTTTCACATAAACCAGATTTGTCTTTCACAATGCTTCTGTTGTAAACAATAAATAACACATAGATGAAACATATTAATTCTAAAGCAATAAATAAGTTAGCCTATCTAAACTCCATGTGGTGAACTACTGAACTATCTGAACTGAACTACTGAACTATCTGAACTAAACTGCTGACCTATCTGAAAGAACTGAAGTACTGAACTATCTGAACTAAACTGCTGACCTTTCTGAACGGTGTCCCTGCGTCGGTTTGTGCAGCTAGACGACTCGGCCCCTCCGGACGATGGGCGG
This sequence comes from Miscanthus floridulus, assembly GCF_019320115.1. Taxonomy (NCBI): domain Eukaryota; kingdom Viridiplantae; phylum Streptophyta; class Magnoliopsida; order Poales; family Poaceae; genus Miscanthus; species Miscanthus floridulus. The sequence goes on along the minus strand of NC_089587.1, from coordinate 166,984,343 downwards.
CGGCGCAGGACTGCTCGGGCCGATGTAGGGCTGCTTGGCTCGGGCCAGCGGTGACGCTGCTGACCGGCGTCGTCTTGTGCAGCTTGACGGCTCGGCCCCTCTGGACTACAGGTGGCGGCGCAGGACTGCTTGGCTCCTTCAGACGGCGAGCGCTAGCGCGGGTTCATGCAGCCCGACGAAAACTAGCGCCCGCCTAGCTTCACGGAGGAAAACTAAAGTATCCTATGAGAGAAAGCCGGCAGCCGTTGGATGATGTTTCAACGCTGGATATAGGGCTGTACGGTACGATGTGACTTGCCGAAGGAAAGTTATCATGAGCCGTCCATCCTTTAATCTATGGCAATAAGGGGAGGGGCATGACTGACTTTTGGCATAGGGCTGCTGACTCGGATCCGAGCTGGACAACGAAGCTGGCGTGCCATGCGAGCACAAGTGGTAAATATGTATCGTTTTTCTCTCTCTGCTGCTAAAAACGTAGCGCCAAACCTAGAGCTACTATTTGAAGAGGCGTCATCCATTATAAAGGTAAAAAATTAATTATCCCAAAAGAGACGGGAAAGAAAACCCCCCGATCCGCACTGCCCCGGCACCCTCCGCCGTCTCACAGCCTGTTCGTTTGGCTGTGGCTTGTCGTAAACGATCGTAAATTTTTAGTCAGAATAATATTTTTCTCTCACATAAACTAGACAACAAAACGAAACAGCCAACCGAACATGCTACCAGTCTGTTAGTCCACCGCCCCAGGCTGCCATCCGCGTTGTGGCCTCGCACCCACGCGTGCTGTCCCGCGTCTGCAGCCGCCTCCACGCTATTCCCCTCCTCCGGCGCCTCCGACCCCCTATGTCCTTTGCCCTTCTTCGTCTGTGTGCAGTCCTCCTCAAAGTCTGATTCATGATGTGGTGTCTTCTCCGCCGAGCAGCCTCTTTCTCATTTTCTTCACAAGCTTCGGCTTACAAATCTCATTCTTTGGGGCTTCTATCTCCTTTTTCAACGTTTCTCCAAATTAATTTCCTTCATTGGTGCGTTTCAGAATGACAGCCTGGAGGTCATGGTGCCTGCTCAGATGCCTACAAAGGTGAATACCAGCATAAATTTGTGTTCATAGCACTGTTCTCCTTTCCTGCCACATTTGTTGGGTAGCTTCCTGTGCTAATTAGTTCCTTTTTTTTGGTTCCTCTTTACCTTGCCGTTGCCGATGCTTCTTTGATTGTTGCTTCAGCTTATGGGCCCCAAACATGATGAGGGTTGTCCAGCATACGGCCTTCTCATGGTATGAAACAATATGGATTCTTGATGTGTCCAGCATATGGCCGTCTCATGGTATGAAATAATATGGAATCTTGCGGTGCTATCCAATTTCCAAATGCTTGCCAACTGACTTGACACTGAGTTCAGGAATAAGTATTTTGTAGAATCATGTATATTTTCTCCCTTCATAACCATGGTCTGCATACGCAGTCCTTTATGTTCAGTTGCCTTTTCTGAAGTACAAAGTCAGCTTCTATATTTGTATGTTGTACTCATAGAGAAGAGATCTTCGTTAGGGCCTCGTTTAGATTGAGGTTAGGAATCAGTATTTGGCATTGTAGCACCTTCGTTTGTATTTGATAATTATTGTCCAATCATGACCTAACTAGGCTCAAAAGATTCGTCTCGTAATTTACAATCAAACTGTGTAATTAGTTATTTTTTTATCTACATTTAATACTCCATGCATGTGTCAAAGATTTGATATAATAGAGAGAGAGTGAAAAAACTTACAATCTAAACCAAGGCCTAGATATTGCTAACATTTTTTCTTGGCTCTCTCCTCGCAGTTGTCGTATGTGCAGATGTTCTCCTCACAGTTGTTTATATCTGCAGGCGTACGCAGAATTTTCTGAAAGCACCTTCAATGACTTAAAAAGTTCAGATTAGGTTTCTAACATGCCTATGGTCACTCATCCTATCATTATTTGCTTACTGGTAGATTCATTCGTATGTTACGCAGTACCAAGGTTTGTTGAAGAATGAGGACACCCATGAAATTTCGAAGCGCCAGCTGCCAAAACTACACACATATATAATTTCAAAGGTATGCCACATAAGCGTACACCTATTATGAATTTGTGATGTATTATATCTGTTACCATCTGTATCATTATGTATCTACAAGGGCTCAGGTAGTGTGCCACTAAATTAGTCGTCACTTATTTTATCCCTGCTTTTTAATAGAACCAATATGCTATACATAAATGCTTTCCGTTCTCTCAACGTAGCAGCAAATAGAAGTACCAGCTAGGGTCTGTTCGCTTAAACTTATCAGCCGACTTATCAGCTAAAATCTACAGTATTTTTCTCTCACAACAAAATGGCTTCAGCCGGCTTATCAGCCGACTTTAATACCAGCCGAACAATATTTTTCTCTCACAACAAACAACTACAGTATTTTGCATGCCATGGTAGCATATTTCCTCATCAGATGATTAGGGGGTGATAGGTTCATTCATTTTTATGGTACCCAACAAGCCTTCTTTTAATTGCTATCACTTTCTGCTGCAAGGATGATTTACATCCAGAATTTAAGATTCTACGATTTAGACTTCCTGCATGTATATCGAAGAAAACATTTCATAATCTATGATTTAGACTTCCTGCAAGTATATTGGACGGAAATATTTCAGTTCGATGTACAGTAGAAAAATCTGCATATACTGATCACCTATCCACCCAAAATGTAGCTTATATAATATAGCAAGATGGTTAACAGATCACCTAGCGGAATTGAATTTATATGCTCACCTATATTACAAGGAGGACCAAACTTTCTAGAGTACATGAAACTTAATTGTCGGTGTTTCGTACAAGCACCGGCAAGCAAATTTATAGTAATGTGCGCTAGGCTCGGATGGTGCGCTAAAAGACACAAGATTTATACTGGTTCGGGCTAAATATCCCTACGTCCAGTTTGTTGCTGCTCGTGTTATTAACACCGTGAATGGTTCGTAGTAGGGGGTACAAACGATCGAGAGAGGGACAGGTCCCAAGTCTCTGATGGAAGGATCGAAATGAGGCCAAGAGCTTGGTAGCAGCTTGACTGTGTGTGTGTCTTGTGTTGTTTTTTTGTCCCTTTTTGTTGGAGGAAGCGCATCCCCTTTTATAGATGAAGGAGACGGCTTTACAAGGGTGAGGGCTTATGATGCGTGCTCTACCTAGCCTTGTGGCTCACGTCTGCCTAGCTCGGTTACCCATTCTGATGGGTGTGAAAGAATGATAAGCACCTACAATATTGTCGATGCCTCTGTGGAATATCAGGTCGGTTACAGAATGCTGCCCTGCGCAGGGTACGGGCTGTAGTACAGTGGTTTTGACTTATGAGCCTCCCCCAGCCTTGCTCCGCACGCCTTCTGGTTCCTATGAGTCTCTGTCGGAGGGACGCGGGGTCGGGGTCCGGAGTAGCATAGTGGGCAAGGTCTTCTGATTTGGTGGACCTGAGGGGTCGGGAAGCGGGCGCCGCTCCCTTGGGTCCATAGCGTGGTGACGGAATATCCGTCATTCGTGGAGATAGCAAATCCTTTTCTGGAGCGTAGTGGTTGTCGTATATCTTCATCGGGTTCCGTGTCCCAGAGCTGAAGGCGGCGCCTACAACTCTACAGGGCAAGAAGCACGCGCCTGCAATACCTTTTGGGCTCTGCGGCGCCTGGAAGGGTCTAAAGCACCCATTCAGTCGCTCCCTGGCAGTATCTTTCCTGCCGGGGCGCAGGGTATTATCCTTGAAGCCGTGGTTGACCCGAACGTCTTGTCTTGCTCTGTACCCATCATCATGAGGGAACGGAGGAGAAGTTATCAGGTAAGATGAAACTAGTCTGTGGACATCGAACGGGGCGAGGTTCGTCCTCAGTCGTCGGGCGAGACAGAGTCCAGTCCTTATCCCTTGGGCGTGACTGAGCCCACCTCCTAGAGGGCGGGTGAGGTGGAGTCTATCCCTCAACCCTCGAGCGAGGCAGAGCTGGTCCGAAGGCGTCGGGTGAGGTGGAGACTAGCCTTCAGCCCTGAGACGAGGCGGAGCTGTCCCAAAGGCGTCGGGCGAAACGGAGGCCAGCCCTTAGCCCTCGAGCGAGGTGAGGCTAGCCCAAAGACGTTGGGTGAGGTGGAGACTAGCCCTTAGCCCTCGGGCAAGGCGGGGCTGGCCCAAAGGTGTTGGGCGAGACGGAACTTAACTTCCGTCATTCGGGCAAGGAACGTAGCGGCGCCCTTGTCCGTCCAAAAGTTTTTAACGTTCGATGGTTATTGGTTCCACCTCCTAGGATACCCCGGTATTAGGTCCCCGACAGTAGCCCCCGAGCCTCTAGGTGATTCGGATAGAACCGCCTGGAGGGTGTTTTTGATTTCGTTAGAGTTACTTTGCCAGAGGGTGCGCGCGAGCGCACCCGATGGGTGTAGCCCCCGAGCCCCCAGGTGATTCGAGTAGGGTTGCCCGGGGGGTTGTATCGGACCCTTCACGGGTAAGGCTGAAGGACTTAGTTTTTCGTCAACTAGATATTTTTTTGAGGGGGTCGTGGTATCCCGTTCGCGGGGATCTCATTCAGGGCTGACCTAACTGGGGCTTGACCATGGACCGAGATCCCAGTAATACTTGCACCCTTGATTTCGGATCGTTCGCGGACCCGTCCTTAGTTGGGCCGGCCGCTGAGCTTCTGGGCCCTAGGTGGGCCAAAGAGAAAAAAGTCTTCGTGACCTGCGTTTCCTAGGTGGGTAGAGAGTCCGGATTCGCCTAGGGAAGGCGAACTATCCACCGTAATTTTTGGTGGGAGAGGATAGGGACTACAGGCGCGTGTCCCGCGACATGACACGGCGGTGCGCGTGGCAGGCCCGGAGATTGAGGCAGACGGTTGCCCTTCTCGCGTCCGTCGCCCCTATAAAACCACGAGGTTCGCCCCCAAGGTTCCGTATTTCGCTCCCTTGCCTTTGCGTCTGAAACGTCCACCGCCAATTGCCCCAGCCTCCTACGCCCGCACCGCCACCATTGACCGGCTTGCATCCGTGTTGCAGCCGCCGTCAAGCTTGCGCCTGCCTTGTAGCCGCCATCGAGCTCGCACCCACCTTTCTCCTCAATCGCTTTAATGGAGTTGTGGGGCAGATCTAGCATCACCTCTCGACGTTTGGAGGGCCTCGTCCGCCGTGGCCTTCTCCGTCCACTGTCCGCCGTCTAGGAGTGGCTGCTACCTGGTGACGAGGGTGAGTCGGTGCCGCCCGAAGGGTATGTCGTGTCTTTCGCCATCTTCCATGAGCGGGGATTTGCGGTACCCACGCATAGATTCCTTCGGGGGCTGTTGGATTATTATGAGGTGGAGCTGTAGCATCTAACTCCCAATGAGGTTCAACATATGGCGGCGTTTGTTACCCTATGCGAGGGTTTCCTAGGAATCGATCCCCATTTTGATCTGTGGTGGTATTTCTTTACCGTCAGTTTGTCGAAGAGGCGGATCGGGGGGAAGGAGGTGAATGTGCCGATGGGATGTGCCAGCGTTCATCTGCGCCATACCCGATCGAGGGGTTACCCATTCATGTGTTTGGCGACCTCTAACATGGGATGGCACTCGCAGCGGTTTTATGTCAGGGATGATGTGAGTGCCACCCTACCGAGGTACACCGGGCGCCTTATTGAAGAGGCTCTGGAGTCGTGGACTTGGGGCGTCCAGTTCAAAGACAAGAAGCACCTTTCCGACCTTCTTTCTGCCCTCCAAGTCCTGAAGGAATGGGGCGTAAAGGGGGCGGGGATTATCGGCGCCTATCATGCGAGGAGGGTGGCGCCGCTAATGACGTGCGCGCTTCCCCTGCATCGGATGATGCCTGAGATGTCGTTCGAGGGGACGGTGCTTGTTGATGAGGCGCTCCCTTTCTCGAAAGTGGCGCAACGCATTAAGGAGGCGACAGAGCTGACGAAGGATTCCACAGGCGGCGTCCTCGACATTGTGTATCCGGTGCCCAGACATCCCCCAATGCGGCCAGAACCTGGGTTCTTTGAATTCATAAGCCTTCTTCTCCCGTGCTCTTTCTTTTTCCTGAATCTCCATTTTTTTGATACTCGCTTTTGCGACGTTGGGACCAGCCGGGGGGGGGCTAGTCTTCAAAGACAGTCCGGTTCTGCTGCCAAAGAACAAGGCCCTGGCAGCAGCGAATCGCCTCGCGACCGAGCGGGATAAGAATGCAAGGGAGCAGATGAAGAAGAAGAGACGACTAAAGCAGGAAGCACGGGATCGGGGAGAGGACGTGAGCAGTGATGATGACGATGATGATGATGGCGATGACGACGAGGTAGCCATCGACGTGGATTGGGGCGTTCTGGAGGATGAGGTAATGGAGATGAGCCCCCTGCCTCAAAGCAGGGGGCAGGCTCAAAACGGTCTCGCCCAGACAAGTCGGGGCAGGGATCTAGGGATCCATCCCCAAAATGCTTCCGTCGGCTGAAGGCGTCAGCGTAAGTCGCTGATTCCCCTGTTTTCATCCTTTTTCCCTTTCTATTTTGACCTAATGGCTTTTACCTTTGTGTAGGTTCTTGCGGACGTGTCACTCCCTGGGGCTGGCACCCAAGAAGAGCCTCGCCATTCAAGTGGAACAGATGGCGCTGCCCAACGTCGCCCCTGTTTCGGGCAGGAGTGGTGCCGATGTTGGAGCCATGTTGGTCGATCTGACGGCGCCTATGGTGGCGCCCGTGCCCTTGGTGGTTGCCGAGCAGGCGACATCCTCTGTGGCGGGCGTGGTACAGCCGGCCGAGGGTCGCATATCACTGATGGAGGTGGTCGTGACCGCGCCAAGCCAGGATCATCCGTGCGCAGCCGCGGTGGCGCTCGAGGGCATAGTGCAGTCCGTGCCACCGGGGGCCTAGGTGGATCCACCCGTGGCGCTCGAAGTGGCCCAGGAGGAGGATCCAGTCGGAGGGCCCTCGGGCATCGTGGCGGTGGTGCCTCCGGCCCCTTTGTCGGGAGGCAACCACTCCCCTGCGCAGGGCGAGCCACCGCTTCAGTGGATGGACGCTCAAAACCCAACGTTGGCCCTTTTCACGCTCAATGACCATTCCGAGAGCATGGAGCGGGAAAGTCTCGACTTTGGGTTTTCGACAATGATGAATGCCTTGGACTAGGTCAGAGGGGCCCTGCGTGAAATTGTCATTCCTACTAGCCAGGTATCTGCTCGTTCTTCCTTATTTTCCTCCTTCAAGTACTTTTGTGTTTTTGTATTTTTTATACCAGTCTTCTTTTCAGGTCATCGTTGCTCGTAGTCGGAGCAAATCCTAGTTCCTTCATGAACAGAAGGCGGAATGGGATCATCTTGCCGAGGAGGCCCGGTTGCGAGGAGATGTGGGTGTGCAGCTTGCTGCCACCTAGCAGCGGGAGGTCCAGGCACGTCAGGACATGGAGGATGCCCATGAGATGTTTGAGGACTTGTCGGCGAGGACAAAGCTAGATGAGGAGGAAATCGCTAGGCTTTGAAAGGAGTGAGACGAGCTGCTGTAGAAGAATGCCGCAGCTAGTGAGAAAGCCAGCGAGCTCCTGGTGGAGCTATAGACAAAGCGGGACCTCAAGCTGAAGGCTGAGGAGAGGTCTGTGACATTGTAGGAGAAGGCAAACTAGGATGCCGCAGTGATCGAGCGGACGACCCGAGAGCGCGACGAAGCACGTCGGGAGGCCAAGGCATGCCAGACGGATCTTGGAGTCGAGGTGACCCGATGGTTGGATGCCAAAGAGGTTTCTGCTGGTTTGCGCACCGATCTTGCCGAGGCGCGGCGGCTTCTTCAAGCTGAAGGTGATGAATATGATCGCCTGTCCCTTGCTGTTCTAGCGGTCTGCGACAACCTACAAGTGGCACAAGAGGAGGGGACCAGCTCTCTTGTGACCCATGCCGCTAGTATCACGGCTCGGGTGGGCCAGCTTGAGGAGAGTGCTTTTCACGCTGGGATCACCCAGGCCTTCACCGTCGCCCATGCTCATTACGAGAAGGAGATCAACCTAGAGGTGATGAGCGAAGGTTTCCTGCCTACCTATGAGGATGATGAGCTAGAGGTAATTGAGAAGGTGGTGGCTCCCCTTGCGAAAAACCTGACGGATAATCTGAAAGAAATGGTTCTCCCTTCGCGGGAGTAGTTAGTCGAATAATTTTGAGCACAACTTATATGTAATATATGAACAAGTGTCGGTATTTTTGAGTCTGGACGCAGTTTCATGATTTTGCTTCGTAATTTCGTTTTGTTTGATTTCACCTTCTTCCCGTAGCTGTCTGGTCGTTTGGTTTTTGTGGTCTTACCAATCTGTTCCCCCAAATCTTGCCGCTGGTCTTGACGCGAGGAGGGAATCTAATGTAATGATTGTTTCGAAAAGAGGAAGGGAGGTAGCCGTACCTTAACCAGCCCCCGAGTAAGGTCTGACCCCTTGCATTTGCTAGGGTCGGGTGTTACTAGAGACCGGAACGTTCAGATGGAATCCCATTCCATGGTTTTTGTGACAGGGTCGGCGAAGTCCTTGGATGGTGTCGCACTATTCCCTGCCCTACCTTCCAACAGAATTCCCCAAATGGGATTCTATGGGCTCGGCAAGGGAGGGCCTTCGAACCTATGTCCCTGTATTGAGTGGCTTGAGCCCTCGGGCCTTGTCTAGGTCTGATAGGGGTCGGCCGTAATTTGCGTGTTACCCTATCCTCGATTTTCGCAATCGGAGGGGCTGAGTAAGTGACACTTGCCTCGACGGCTCGAGTATCATGCTCAATGAGCTCGCTAACGGGTACGTTCGTGTGAAATCTAGGTCCATCATTTGCTGATGGGGTTGGCATAGCCTTCTGGTGACACTCCACAACTTCTTAACCCACCTCCTAGCAGATGCCCAAGCCGTTCGATAGGCTCAGGTGGCCCGATGGCCTCTCCTCGATGGAGATTCTATGGGTTTAGCTCAGGGTTAGAATCAAACGAGAAAAGGTTGAAACATCCATGTCCGCTTCTGAGCGGGGTTGGGCAGGGCCGCTAGGGCTTGTCTCAGTTATTTCTTCCTGGCTCTGTTTGGCACGAGGCGGCCTCGAGCCCTTCTTATGGCTAGTCGTTCATTGTTCATTGTTCGTTGCTTTGCCTGGGCCAACCGATCGACCCAAGGGGCTCGTTGGGCCTCCCCCCGGATGGAGGTTCCATTGTTGGATCGTCCTTGGTCCTGCTTGGGGAAGCGAAGAGTTGCCTGTAGGTGAGTGTGCCCCGGCTCTTGCGTCCAGGGCGCGTTAGTGGTAGGCCATGCCCGGGTGACGTTCTGGCTTATCAGGCGACGTCCCGTCGATTAGAGCGCGTCCCATCATTTCCAGCGCGTCACCTCAGATTCCTGTCGGCATTGATTTCACATTTGTATTGAATAGGGGAAGGCAAATATCTTTTCGGCCGAACCTTTCACCTTTCCTCAGCTGCTGAGCCCTTTCTTTAAATAGGGGGGAAGAGTTTTCATCCCCCCTCCTTTCCAACCTCTAAGCCGCCACCCCTTTTCCTCGTTCCTTTCCACCGAATGCCTCGGTTCCTAAGTAAGAGAGGGTGATGCCAGGGGAGAGAAAACTCACAGATCCGCTCATGAATCTGGAGCATGATGTCGAGCCGAAGGTCATCCAATGTAGATGAGATGGTGCGAGCCACCCTTGCTGAGGAGTCGCTGCTGCCGAAGGAGAAGGAGCGCTGGAGGGCGCTGTACGTCGTCGACTTTGCCATCGTTCACTGTGTCCCTTCTTTGGCGGGAGGCGTTTCCTGCCCTGATGCTGTTGTCAGGGTTGTGGTTGACAACAATGGCATAGTCCCTAGATGCCTCAACGGAGGCGTCGCTGTTGGGGTTGTGGCTGATGACGATGTCGTAGCCCCTGGACGCCCCGGCGGAGGCGCTGCATTTGCCTACGTGGAGGTCGACACTGCAGGTGATGGTGCCTTCGAGGACCCCATGAAGTGGTAGGACGCCACCGATGGAGAGCATGGCACGGCGGCCGCAGTAGATGAACCAGCCCATGTACATGCCCTGGGCATTGCCGATGGAGAGTGTGGCACGGCGACCGCAGCAGTACTTGTAGTAAAGCTAGGCAGAGACTGTAATTGAATAAATTTGTGGGGGAGCCCCCGAGTAAACAGTCATATGAATTTACAAGTATATTAGTCCTTTTTGTAATGAAATCACTTTGTAAGTGGCGAATTTGTGCAAAAATGAACAAATTTTCATCTTTTGTTACAGCAAACGGCCTTTCAGCTTCCTCTTTCTGTAAAAAAGGTTTTCGTGCCCTCCGACCCTTCCCATGGTTTAAGTTGTAAGAAACTAGGAGTGCGGGTGAATTAATTCTGATCGCGCTGGTGAGCAAAGAGGTCGTAGCCGCTGGGGCGTGGGTCTCCTGTAGTCCTACCAGTTGTACTCAGAATTTGTTCCTAAAATCTTAGTCCTTAGGATTTTTTACGAGAGGAATCGAAAAACTTAGAGAACGTTTGCAAATATAACACAGGAAGTTTTTGCAAGCGTACCACTTGTATCACTCATGTCAGCCCCCGAGTGAGGTCTGACCCCTCACAATTTGCAGGGGTCGGATGCCACTAAGGATTAAGGTTTTGTAATGACAAAAACTGATAAGGAAGAGTATGCGTTTATTTTAAGGGTAAAAACGATGTAGCTGCTCAATGTTCTAGGCGTTGGTGAAGACCTCGCTGTTGATGATTTTCAACCTGTAGGTGCCCAGACGAAGTACTTCTGCGGCAACATAGGGCCCCTCCTAGGGCGGTGAGAGTTTGTGGCGGTCCTTGTTGCTCTACACAAGGCAGAGGACGAGGTCCCCAACGTTGAAGGATCAACCCCGCACTCGTTGGCTGTGGTACCATCTCAACGCCTATTGGTACTTAGCTGAACGGAGGAGGGCGATGTCATGGGCTTCATCTAGCTAGTCCATGGCGTCCTGGTGGGATGCCTTAGCCCCCTGTTCATCATACGCTCTGATTCTTGGTGCTCCATAGTCAAGGTCCGTTTGAAGAACAGCCTCGGAACCATAGACCATGAAGAAGGGTTTGTAGCCGGTGGCCCGGCTAGGAGTTGTCCTTAGGCTCCAGAGCATGACCGGGAGCTCAGCGAGCCAGTGCATGCCGAACTTGTTCAACCGGTTGAAAATTCTGGGCTTGAGGCCTTGTAGGAGCATGCCATTTGCGTGCTTGACTTGCCCATTCGTCCGGGGGTGCGCGATGGCTGCCTAATCGATCTGGATGTGTTGTTCATCGCAGAATCGGATGAATTTCCTGCTGGTGAACTGTGTGCCGTTGTCTATGATGATGGAGTTCGGTACTCCGAAGTGATGGATGATGTCGAGGAAGAATAACACAGCTTGCTCGGATTTGATCGTGGAGATCGGTCGAGCTTCAATCCATTTTGTAAATTTGTCTATGGTGACAAGTAGGTGGGTGAAGCCCCCGAGCGCCTTTTTGAGTGGCCCAACCAGGTCGAGCCCCTAGACCATGAAGGGCCACATGATGGGGATCGTTTGGAGCGCCTAGGTCGGGAGGTGAGTCTACCGAGCATAGTACTAACATCCTTCGTAGGTGTGTACAATTTGCTCGGCATCGGCTACCACGGTAGGCTAGTAGAAGACTTGTCGGAAAGCATTCCCAACCAAGGTCCTTGGTGTGGCATGATGACCGCAAGCCCCATCGTGGATATCACCCAGCAGGAGTTTTCCCTATTCGCCAGGGATACAGAGCTGTAGGATCCCGATGTGACTCCGTTTGTAGAGTTCACCCTCTACAAGAACAAAGGACTTGGCGCGATGTGCGAGCCGTTGGGCTTCCGTCTTGTCCGCTGGTAGTATGTCATGGAGGAGGTAGTCGAGGTAAAGCGTTCTCCAGTCATTGGGAGGGTCGAACTCTGCTACTGGGTCATCTTCAAGCTCCATAACCTCGGGGTCGGGCGGAGCAATTGGCAGATCAGCCCTTGGGGTCGGACTAGATGGGCCATCGTCAGCTTGTTTCGACCCCGCGTAGCATACCGAGGGTTTGTGTTGATCGCTAGCAAAGACGCCTACTAGGACTGGCTCTCGGCCGGACACTGCTTTCGTGAGCGTGTCGACTGCTTCGTTGAGGCGCGTTGGGATGTGATTGAGTTCAAGGCCGTCGAATCTATCCTCTAGCCATCGGACTTCTTGATAGTATGCCTCCATCTTGGCGTCATGGCAGCTCGACTCCTTCATGACCTAGTTGACAACCAGCTGGGAGTCGCCCCTGATGTCGAGGCGTCGGATGCCCAGCTCGATGGCAATTCGTAGGCCGTTGATGAGTGCTTCGTATTCTACGATATTGTTTGATGAGGGAAAATGGAGCCGAACCATGTACCTCATGCGGACCCCGAGTAGAGTTACGAAGACTAGTCCTACACCAGCGCCCTTCTTCATTAGTGATCCATCGAAGTACATCGTCCAGTACTCTTGATCGACGATTGCTGGTGGCATCTGGACCTCAGTCCACTCCGCGATGAAGTTAGCCAGCACCTAGGATTTGATCGCTGTTTGGGAGGTATAAGTAATGCCTTGATCCATCAGCTCGAGTGCCCATTTTGTGGTTCTTCCTGTAGCGTCCTGGCTATGGACGACCTCGCCGAGGGGAATGACGTCACGACTGTCACAGGATGTGACTCGAAGTAGTGGCGTAGCTTCCTCTTGGCGATGAGGACGGTGTAGAGGAGTTTCTGGATTTGGGAGTAGCAGGCTTTGGAGTCGGATAACACCTTGCTGATGAAATATACAGGGCGTTGCACCTTGAAGGCGTGCCCCTCTTCCTCTCGCTCTACCACTAAGGCGGAGCTGACCACTTGTGTGGTGGCCAATATATACAGTAGGAGGGATTCTCCATTGCATGGAGGAACTAGGACTGGAGGTTTAGTTAAAAATTGCTTAACCATGTCAAGCGCCTCCTGAGCCTCGACTGTCCACTCGAAGCGGTCAGATTTCTTCAAGAGTCGATAAAGGGGGAGTCCTCGTTCGCCGAGGCGCGAAATGAATCGGCTGAGGGCGGCAAGGCACCCTATGATCCGCTGAACCCCCTTTATGTTTTGGATCGGGCCCATCCTTATGATGGATGATATCTTCTCTAGGTTGGCTTCGATGACGTGCTCGGAGACAATGAAGCCGAGCAGCATGCCCCTTGGGACCCCAAAAACACATTTTTTGGGATTGAGTTTGATGCCGTTTGCCCGGAGTTTCGCAAAGGTTTGTTTAAGGTCAGCGACAAGGTGGTTAGCTTGCTTGGACTTGACTACGATGTCGTCGACATAGGCCTCAATGGTTTACCCAATGAGGTCCCCGAAGCAACTAAGCATACAACGCTAATAAGTTGCCCTAGCGTTCTTTAGACCGAACGGCATTGAAATGTAGCAGAACGGTCCGAAGGGGGTGATAAAAGACGTCATGAGCTGGTTGGACTCCTTCATCGCGATCTGGTGGTAACCAAAGTATGCATCAAGGAAGCAGAGGATTTCACACCCTAAGGTGGAATCGACTATTTGGTCTATTAGTGGCAAAGGAAATGGATCCTTTGGACATGCCTTGTTGAGGCCTATGTAATCGACACACATTCTCCATGTTTCACTCTTTTTTCGCACAAGAACAGGATTTGCTAACCACTCTAGGTGGTGTACTTCCCTGATGAACCCAGCAGCTAACAATTTTGCTATCTCTTCACCGATGGCTCGGCGTTTTTCCTCGTTGAAGCGGCGCAGGCATTGCTACACTAGCTTGGAGTCTGGGAGGCTTTGGAGGGTATGCTCAGTGACCTCCCTCGGGATGCCTGGCATATCTGAGGGTTTCCATCCAAAGATGTCTTTGTTATCGCGGAGGAAGTCGACGAGCACGCTTTCCTATTCGGAGGAGAGCGCGGTCCCGATATAGACTTTTTTGCCCTCAGAGTTGCTAGGGTCCAATAGGACCTCCTTGGGTCCTTCCATCGATTCGAACAACCTGGACGACCTCTTTGCATTGGGTGCTTCTTCAACGACCTCCTCCCTGAGGGTGGTGAGCTCTTCGGAGGCGACGACTGCTGTGGCATGGCCGCAGCATTCGACTTCACACTCGTAAGCGTGACGAAAAGAGGTGCCGATGGTGATGACCCCGCGGGGGCCCGACATCTTTAGCTTAAGGTACATGTAGTTGGGGATGACCATGAACTTTGTGTAGCATGGTCGTCCTAGGATGGCGTGGAAAGTTCCTAGGAACCCCACTACGTTGAAGGTGAGGGTCTCAGTCCGATAATTGGACCGATCCCTGAAAGTGACGGGCAGATTGATCTGCCCTAGTGGCACGGCCTACCTACCAGGCACGACGCCATGGAAAGGCACTCAGACGGGGCAGAGGTTATTTCGGTCGACGCCCATCTCGTCGAGCGTCTTGGTGTACATGATGTTGAGGACACTGCCTCTGTCCATCAGTACTTTCGTGAGCCGCTTTGGGCCAATGATCGGATCGACAACAAGCGGGTACCTTCCCAGGTGTGGGACGACATCCAAATGGTCGGTCTGGTTGAAGGTTATGGTAGATTCCAACCATCGGAAGAAGGCAGGCGTGGCCGGTCCGGCTATATAGACCTCGCGGCGTGAGACCTTCTGACGGCGCTTAGAGTCGTAGGCCACTGATCCTCTGAAGATCATGAGCGCGCCGGTCGGCGTTGGGAAGGCATCGTCCTTCTCCTCTGCGTCGTCCGTAGTGGGGATAGGTTCCTTCCCCTACTCCCCTTTATTGAGGCCCCTGGACAAGTATTTGCGCATGAGGCCGCAATCCTTGTATAGATGCTTGGCCGGGAAGGCATGGTTTGGGCATGGCCCCTCGAGCATTTTCTCAAAATGGTTTGGAGCGCCCTCTGCGGGCTTCCGGCCACCCTTGTGATCGGCTGCGGCCATGAGCGAGTTGTCGCGCCGTTGCTTCTTATTCTTTCTTTTGGCGGGATGGTTGGAAGCACCCTCGCCGGTGTCCTCGTCCCGCCTCACCTTGCCATCGGAACGGTCGAAGATGGCTCTGATCGCCTCCTCTCCTGAGGCGTGGTTGGTGGTGATGTCTAGGAGCTCCTTGGTGGTCCGTGGGCCCCTATGCCCTAGCTTGTGTACCAGGGACTCACAGGTTGTCCCAGATAGGAAGGCTCCTATCATGTCGGCGTCGGCGATATTTGGGAGCTCATTGCACTACCGAGAGAAGCACCGGATGTACCCATGGAGGGTTTCATCGGCCTTCTAGCGGTAGTTCTTGAGGTCCCATGGGTTTCTAGGGCATTTGTACATGCCCTGGAAGTTCCCCACGAAGATCTCTGTCAGATCCGCCCAACTTTGAATGGCGTTGGACGGTAGGTGCACCAACCATGCTCGTGCCGAATCAGCCAAGAATAGTGGGAGATTGCGAATAATGAAATCGTCATCACTCGCACCACTTGCCTAACATGCAAGCTGATAGTCTTCGAGCCAAAGCCCGGGGTTTGTTTCCCCAGAATATTTAGGGATGTTGGTAGGCGGTTGATACCTTAGCGGGAACGCAGCGTTGAGGATGTGTCGGCCGAAGGCCTAAGGGCCTAGCAGGCCGGGGCTCGGGCTTTAGTCCTCATTGCTGTCGTAGCGTCCGCCACATTGGGGATGGTAGCCACGGCGTGCTGCCTCTCCATCGTCACCGTGGGCGCGTTTGCGAGCATCAATGGTGCTACGTATGTCACGATCATGGCCGAGGCGTTGATGCACCAGGACGACGGAGGGCTGCTTGCCGCCTAGCGATGTTTGGTGAATGGATGCGTCCTTGGTGGGATGCACTGAGGGCATGTGCTAGCTGGTGTCAGGTTCGCGTCATCGAGACAATGAACTTTTCGCCTGCTACGTCGCCGCATGCTCGAGCAACGTGCAAATTTCTCGATGGGCACGACGATCCTCAGACGTCGTGGCCTCCGGAAGGCCGTGCAGCAAGGCTGTCGCTGTGGTGATGTTTTGGCTTGCCCGAGCAAAGTGAGGAAGGCCCCCATAATCGGTGAGGATCCTCTGATGTACGGTGCAGGCCGTGGCGCATGCGCGCCCATTGCCTTCACGGTGTTCAATCTCGCGATTGATGTCCGCGTACTCCTGGACGAGCCCTTGTCTGGCCTCATCGATCTCCAGCTTGTGGGCTCTCAGCTGCTCCATCCCCAAGCAAGATAGGGGTGTCACCTCCCCCCTGGATCTGCCATTAGGGTCGTTTGTCGGGGTAGCCTCTTCCCTAGAGATGTCCTCGACGTTCCCCTCGGGGGTCCACGCCATGAAGCACTCCTGAGAAGGGTGATGGCTCCCCCTACTGGAGTCTGAGCTGGAGAATGATCCTGGCTCCTCCGTGAGGAGCCTATGGAGAGTCTCCATATTAGGTTCAATTGTCCCCATGAACTCGCTATCCGTGGGCGGCTGAACCGTGTGTAGTGCCAAAAGGTGGCCAGCGGTCGCCGCGGTGTTGCAGAGACCGAACGGAAACGCTGTCGGGGCGCTCCGTAAGGGGCCTTCCGGAAATAGGGCGATGTTGCGCGAGGCCTCCCTAGATAACTGGGGTCTAAGGGAGTTGCCCGGCGGGCCCTCAAGCCTTAGACGACTGAGGTTGATGGAAGGGAGAGACTGTGCGGCCATGTGGGTCAGCGCCAGTTCTCCTCCTAGTGTGACGATGAAATCTAGGTCACCAAAACACACATGTGCACCTGAGGCCCAGCTGATTGCATGGGTGGCCATCCCAGGCCTGATTTGGAATGCATAATGCCCCTACCTGGCGTGCCAACTATCGGTGTTTCGTACAAGCACCGGTAAGTAAATTTATAGTAATGCGCGTTAGGCTCAGATGGTGCGCTAAAGGACACAAGATTTATACTGGTTCGAGCTGAATATCCCTACGTCCAGTTTGTTGCTGCTCGTGTTATTAGCATCGTGAATGGTTCGTAGTAGGGGGTACAAATGATCGAGAGAGGAACAGGTCCCAAGTCTCTGATGTAAGGGTCAAAAGGAGGCCAAGAGCTTGGTAGCAGCTTGACTGTGTGTGTGTCTTGTGTTGTTTTTTGTCCCTTTTTGTTGGAGGAAGCGCATCCCCTTTTATAGATGAAGGGGATGGCTTTACAAGGGTGAGGGCTTAGGATGTGTGCTCTACCTAGCCTTGTGGCTCACATCTGCCCAGCTCGGTTACCCATTCTGATGGGTGTGAAAGGATGATAAGCGCCTACAATACTGTCGATGCCTCTGTAGAATGTTAGGTCGGTTACAGAATGTTGCCCTGTGTAGGGTATGGGCTGTAGTATAGTGGTTTTGACTTATGAGCCTCCCCCAACCTTGCTCTGCATGCCTTCTGGTTCCTATGAGTCTCTGTCGGAGGGACGCAGGGTCGGGGTCCAGAGTAGCACCGTGGGCAGGGTCTTTTGATTTGGTGGACCTGAGGGGTCGGGAAGTGGGCACCGCTCCCTTAGGTCCATAGCGTGGTGATGGAATATCCGTCATTCATGGAGATAGCAAATCCTTTTCTGGAGCATAGCAGTTGTCGTATATCTTCGTCGGGTTTCATGTCCCAGAGCTGAAGGCGGCGCCTATAACTCTACAGGGTGAGGAGCACGCGCCTGCAATACCTTTTGGGCTCTGCGGTGCCCGGAAGGGTCTAAAGCACCCGTCCAGTCGCTGTGGGGGTATTAACCCCTATACCCTTATGGCTAGGCTTGGGCCGGCCCGGATCAGGGGGTTCGGTCCACTAAAAGATGACGCACGGCCTGACCAACCTGTTCGGAGTCCCACGCAAGGAGTCAAGGTAGATTTGGAGATCAAGCAAGATCCTGGTTGGTTAGAATAGGAATCTTATCCGGCCACCTATGGCAATTGTAACTGGCTAGGATTAGTTTTCAGATCTATAACCCTGTCCCCTGGACTATATAAGGCGGGCAGGGGACCCCTCTAGAAAACATCTCTCATTGACATACAATAATACAATCAGACGTAGGACGTAGGTATTACGCCTTCGCGGCGGCCAAACCTAGATAAAACCTCATGTCTGTCTTGTGTCACTGTCTTATTTGTGGCTTGCGCATCTGTCTGCCAATAATCTACTACCTTGGGCATACCCCTAGGTAGACTACCGACCATATTTTATCGACTGTGGCGCGCCAGGTAGGGGGTGTGCGTACTGCTCTCCAAGCAAACAAGATGGTCATCATCTCTGGCTCCGTGGCTACGCTGAACGGCCTCACGTTCACCGTCGGCCAGATCACCTGGACCACTGGCTCCAACGACTTCATCGCCATATCATGGAGGAGGCGCGGACTCAATCCGCATCGACCACTGCTTCACCTGCATCAGCTATGGCTCCAACCACAGTGGATCTAGCTCCAACCACGATGGACCCGACTCCAACCATGATGGATCTAGCTCCAACCATGGTGGATCTGGCTTCGACCATGTTCGCATCGCCTTCGGCCACACCGACAACCCGTCGTCCGCTTCCCCGCTATAAAGGGAAGCAGATCGATAACACCGACCTGCTCGACTCCATCAATTGGGACAGCACCCAACTTGCTAAAACCCTAGCTCTAGTAAGTTCAGTTCAAAGTCAACCTAATGAGCAGGTAACCGCTATCCACAATAGATCTACCCGACCAACTCGAGCCAGTCATCCTGCATGACTCGGTACAGGTCTCGTGGTCATATCTACTCCTGAAGGGCACTCTGCTCGTCGCTAGCCAGCCTCCGCAACGGGTCTCCTGCTCTCTGAGTATGAAGCCTCGATGGAGAACTACCTGGCCTAGCCCTACGGCCTACGAAACGCCACCTCCAACTACGTGTACAATATACAATGCTGCTCGGATCTGTGTTTTATACTTCAACCTCGGCCAAGGCCATGCAACTTCGTCAACATGGTCTGGATTGAGGATTATCAAGAAGGATCGGTCCACACAGTTCAAGAGGGTGGCTCAAGCTCTTCGTCTAGTACCGCATCTAATGCCTCTATTCACACCGAGCTCCGAAATCACGACGATGAAGGCGTCGAATATGATCTGGATATCCTAGACCACGCCCTAGGGTACCCGCGATTCCCGTCCTTCCCACCAAGGCAAAGAGACATGATCAACATTGTCAATAATGAAGAACCACCAGCAGTCGGTGAGATGGAACAAGAAAGGCTGGTATGCGAAGCATGCAATATTGATCAGTTTAATCACCGACAAATCGAAGCCGAGGTGGAAGAGGAGGCCTGACATATAAGGGTCTAGCCACGTGATCTTAACAACGCCTTTGATAGGGTGGGGGACAAGCAGGTCTTTAGGACTCCAAGCGCCAACGTAGCTATTGCTATGGCGACAATGCAACGACTATCCAATACCCCAGAAACTCAGGTAGTTTGTGATGATATACAAGCTTACCTGATGGCTGCTATGGCCCAGACCGTAGAAATTGTAAATCAAGCCCATGCTCCATCTGTGTCAGTCGAATCAAGCCATAGCCGCTAGTACTCAAGTCACTCACAGTCACCCAACCAACGTGGCTCGCGCAACAATGACTCATCAGACAACCGTCAAGGCAGAAACGGTGGCCATGATGGTGGTCAGGGTGACAACCGTCATCGGGATGACAACCGTCGCGACTTCTAGGATGACAACTGCCGAGACAACCGCGATAATCGCCGTGATAACCACGATCGTAGGGTTAATCAGGGGGGCAACCGAGATAGCCGTGATGGCAATAACGATCTCCGCCATTACCTCGGAGAACGCGATCTGCGTGATCGCATCAACCAAAGAGCCAACGATCGTGCATCCCATGAAAGCTATCACCGTATGGAATATGATACTGCCCACGGCCCTCCGGGTTTGAAGCAGTTTACTCCGCTTCTTCGCCAAGTCATATGGCCCAAGAACTTCAAGCTCGAAAAACTTCAGAAGTACGACGGCAAGGAGAACCCCAAATTATGGGTCATGCTCTATGAAACCGCATGTAGATCAGCCATGGTTGATGAGCACATCATGTCTAACTACTTCCCAGTTGCTGTCAGTCATGCAGGTCACCAATAGCTGGTCAGCTTGCCGATGAACTACTTCGATTCTTGGCAAGAGCTCAAGCAAGCTTTCATCGACAACTTCATTGCCACTTGCGAGCAACCCGGCAACAAATATGATCTGCAGCGGATTCGAGACCGGAAAGACGAGCCACTACGTGAGTACGTTAGATGTTTCTCAGAGATGCATATCAAGGTCCCGTCAATCTCCGACAATGAGGCAATCAAGGCTTTCATCATTGGTCTTCACTTCCACGATGCCCTACGGGACAAGCTCCTCCACAAGAGACCCGAATCAGTCACAGCGCTCCTAGCCACTGCCAAGAAATATGCGGATGCCGACGGCGCTAAAAAGATAATCATCGAAGAAGCAGCAATGGTTCCACGCTCCGACCACCCCCACACCGCGATGACTACAACCATGGTCGGAATGACAATTTTGATCGCCGCAACCAGCGCAACGACCCTCGCGACTACCGCGACCAGTGTAATCAGCGGCGTAACCGCCATGACGATTACAGGGGCAAGCGTGCTCGGGAAGACGACGGCGCGTTAAGAAAGGTGGCGGATGTCGCAACTACGAAGAAGACTACACCAAAGCATTGAAAGGACCCTACCAGCTCCACCCCAAGTCAAACCATACCATGGAGAATTGTCGCGTTCTCAAGTCTATCTACACACGTCAATAGGCTCTGGATACGTCCAACAAGCCTAACGACGTAGGGGAATAGCGCAATGAGGACAACGATGATGAAGACATAGATCCCTGCCACAAGTACATCAAGCCAACCGATCGCGTCCACACCATCATTGGAGGAAAAGTGTCCATCGAGACCAAACGGGAACGCAAGCTACTCGCCCGCGCTTGCTTGAACGTGGCCAACACCGACAACCTCATCACCAATCCGCGGCTCCCTCCTTGGTCTCACCGTGAGATCTCCTTCAGCAAAAAGGACCAATGGGCCACAATACTGGAGCCAGGACGTTTTCCCCTGATCCTTGATCCTTGTATCAACAGGGTCCAGTTCGACAGAGTGCTGATTGACGGCGGCAGCTCCATTGATATACTGTTCAAGAACAGTTTGCTGGCTCTGAAGATAACCCCAGCTGATCTCAAGCCGTATGAGGCATAGTTCTGGGGTGTTCTCCCCGGACAGAGCTCAACTCCTCTCGGGCAGATCACGCTACCTGTGCAATTTGGTACCCCAAACCACTTCCGCACTGACTACGTCAACTTTGTGGTCGTCGACTTCGAAGGCACCTACCATGCTATCCTTGGTCGACCAACGCTCACCAAATTCATGGCCATACCTCACTATAGGTATTTGGTGCTCAAGATGCCTACTGAGAAGGGGGTTCTAACTCTCAAGGGCAACGTGTACGTAGCTTACACCTGCGAGGATGATAGCTTCAAAATAGCAGAGGCTCACGACCTCTCTATTTGCATGGCTGAGACCATGCTCGACGCCAAGAAGACCCCAGCCGACCACCTAGAGATCCCAGACCTTGAGGTCCCACGCAAGAACGTCAAGTCCAAAGAGCACAAAATGATCTAGCTGGTCAACGGTGATTCTAGCAAAATGGCCCTTATCAGGGCCAACCTAGATCCTAAATAGGAAGACGTGCTCGTCAGGTTCTTGAGGAGCAACGTGAGCGTGTTTGCATGGAAACCTACTAATATGCCCAATGTACCTCGGAACTTGATTGAGCACTCCTTAAATGTTGACGGCAAGGCCAAACCTATCAAGCAGAAGCTACGATGGTTCGCTCGCGACAAAAAGGAGGTGATTAGGGTAGAAGTTACATGGCTTTTGGCAGCCAGATTTATTAAAGAAGTGTATCATCCGAAGTGGTTAGCCAACCCAGTCCTTGTACGCAAAAAGAATAATGAATGGAGAATGTGCGTTGATTACACTGATATCAACAAACACTGCCCTAAAGACCCTTTCGGCTTACCTCGCATAGATGAGGTCATAGATTCAATGGCCGGTTGCGAGCTGCTTTCCTTTCTCAATTGCTACTCTGGTTATCACCAGATTGCTCTCAAAAAGGACGACCAGATCAAGACATCTTTTATCATGCCTTTCGACACCTATTGCTACACGACCATGTCGATAAAAGACGACCTTGTCGAGACTTATGTTGATGATGTAGTTGTCAAAACCAAGGAAGCACATACCCTTGTTGACAACCTAGAACGCACCTTTGCAGCCCTTAACACATTCTAATGGAAATTAAACCCAAAGAAGTGCATTTTTGGTGTTCCTTCTATCATACTACTTGGCAACGTCGTTAGTCATGACAGCATATGCCCTAACCCGAAGAAAGTCAAAGCTATCTTGGACATGAAACCACCCAAAAAGGTGAAGGATGTTTAGAAGCTTACCGGATGCATGGTCGCTCTCAGCCGTTTCATATCAAGATTAGGCGAAAAAGGATTACCATTCTTTAAACTGCTCAAAGCATCTGAGAAGTTTGAGTGGTCAGAGGAAGCAGACGCTGCCTTCACACAGCTGAAACAATACCTTATGACACCTCCGGTCCTCACTGCTCCTAGAGAAGACGAAACACTCCTGCTTTACATTGCGGTGACTAATCGAGTGGTCTCCACTACCATGGTGGTCGAGCACGATGAGCTCGACCCGACCACATCTACAAGGTACAGCGACCAATCTATTTCATCAGTGAGGTACTCAATGAATCCAAGACTAGGTACCCATAGATTCAAAAATTGATCTATGCCATACAAATAACATCCTGAAAGTTGAAACATTACTTCAACGGATACCGTGTGGTGGTCATGACTGAGTACCCTCTGCGAGACATCATTAGCAACAAGGATGCGAATGGGCGCATCATCAAATGGGCAATGGAGTTATGCCCTTTCTCATTGGAATTTGCAAGTCAAAATACAATCAAGTCTCAGGCACTTGTCGATTTCATCATCGAGTGGACAGACTTAAGCACACCTGCCTCTCAGGGGCCCG
The DNA here is from genome assembly GCF_019320115.1 of Miscanthus floridulus. Lineage (NCBI taxonomy): Eukaryota > Viridiplantae > Streptophyta > Magnoliopsida > Poales > Poaceae > Miscanthus > Miscanthus floridulus. The sequence goes on along the minus strand of NC_089587.1, from coordinate 166,961,346 downwards.
ATGAGTATTGGAAGATGTATTTCGATGGCTCTCTCAACATCGACGGCATAGGAGCAGGAGTCCTTTTCGTGTCACCATCTATGGAGCAGCTCCGGTATGTCCTTAGGATTCATTTCCCAGTATCTAATAACGCCACCGAGTATGAAGCATGCCTACATGGTTTGCACATTGCGGTCGAGCTCGGTGTCAAACGTCTCTATGTCTATGGAGACTTGGCTCTGGTCATCAACCATCTCAACAAGGACTTGGACACGACCAGCGAAAAGATGGATGCATACTGCAAATCAATCAGAAAGCAGGAAGGTAAGTTCTACGGCATCGAGTACACACATGTGGTCTAGGACAAAAATCAAGCAGCAGATGCGCTGTCAAAATTAGGATCATCCCGAGCTAAAGTCCCACATGGCGTATTTGTTCAAGACTTGCTCGCGCCTTCCATCGAAGAGGAAGATCCCACAGTCGATAAGCCTCCAGACCAGCTTTTGGTGGCTATGGTTCCGGCGTCAAACACCATCGAACGACCTCCATTCACTAAGAAGCCTGATTGGAGAGTACCTTTCATCAAGTACCTGACATATGGTAGTGGTTACACCGATCGGACAGAAAACGAATGCCTGATGTGGCGTAGTAAGCAATATCTACTCATCGGTGGCAAATTGTGGCGCAAGAACGCAAAGGAGGAAATCTTGATGAAGTGTATAACCCAGGAGGATGGCAAACATCTCCTGGACCAAATCCACTCTGGCTCCTGCGGCAACCACATGGCTTCTAGAACACTGGTTGGCAAGGCCTTCCGAGCAGGGTTTTATTGGCCGTCAGCTGTAGCCGATGTAGAGAAGCTAGTCCACCATTGTGAGGGTTGTCAATTCTTTGCCAAAAGAGTCCACGTACCAGCACACGAGATTCAGACAATACCAGCCTCTTGGCCTTTCGCATGCTAGGGACTAGATATGATCGGGCCCTTCAAGCCGGTTCCTGGGAAATTTACATGTGTCTTTGTGCTAATCGACAAATTTTCTAAGTGGATAGAGTACATGCCTCTGGTATAGGCATCTTTAGAAAAAGCCGTCATGTTCATCGACCAGGTCATCCACCACTTCGGCATACCCAATAGCATCATCACTGATCTGGGTACTCAGTTCATTGGGAACGCTTTTTGGGACTTTTGCAATGAAAGGAGCATAGTGGTAAAATACGTCTCGGTGGCACACCCTAGAGCTAATGGACAGGTCAAGCGGGCAAACAGTATGATCTTGGACGCACTTAAGAAGAGGATGTACAGAGAAAATGACAAAGCTCCTAGAAGATGGCTCAAAGAGTTACCAGCCGTGGTCTGGGGCCTTAGAACCCAGCCTAGTCACAATACCGGTGTATCACCATACTTCATGGTTTATGGTGCTGAGGCAGTGCTCCCAGTAGATATAGCCTTCAGATCAGCACGGATAGAGAACTTCGATGAGGACAAGACCAATGAAGCGAGGGAGCTAGAAGTGAATAGTGCAGAAGAGAAGCGGCTCGATTCTTACGTACATACAACCAAATACCTTGCTATTTTGCGTAGGTACTACAACAAGAACATTAAGGAGCGGTCCTTCGTGGTCGAGGACCTGGTCCTGAAGTGGAAAATGAATCAGGCTGGTGTCCACAAACTCGCAACTCCATGGGAAGGGCCCTTTATGGTCAAGGAAGTTACAAGACCAATGTCTTATAGGTTAGCTCATCTGGATGGTACAAACGTACCCAATTCATGGCACATCGACAAGCTTAGGCGTTTCTATGCTTAACTACTAAGATATGTACTCCCCCTGTACTTTCAATTTAATTCAATAAAGCTGTTATGATTTCTCCGACCACTCTAATGTGTCACTTCGAAGTCTACTATTATTCTAACTCAACCAGTCAAAATCGACCACCATTCCTTCCTAGGTTTTCAGAGCAGGCCCTGTCTTCGGTTTCTCTCAACACGTGCATGGGATCTGCTCTCTACGCTATGGGTGATTGGTAGGTCCCCTCTGGTTTGACTTATCTGCGTCTACGTGTGCACAGGCTACGCACCTCACACTTCGACCATAGGACAAACCAGGGCCATACAAACCTGTTAGGATGATGTGTCGACTAAACTAGTACAATTAAACAAAACATTAACATGTTCTCACTCAGTTACACCAACACAAGTTCCAAGCGTAAATACATTTTATACAAAACAAATAAGCTTATGAGAGATATAGTTACATTATTACAAGCTTACCTGAAAAGGCCCAAGTTTACAATAACACAACTACATCTTCTTCTACAGCTACAACCTATACTATTAGCTGGTCGGGTCACGCGGCACCTACTGCTCGCTGGGTCTGGCATCGTGCTCGAGTCCTGGGGACTCTTGTACTGGTCAAGCTAAAGAAGATGGCCCCACTGATGCCTGGCTGGTCAAGACCGCAGGCTTCGATGGTTGGCTTAAAACCAATTGCGCTTCCAGCTAACTCGTTGATGGCGTACCCTGTACAGGTGCTGTCCCGCCTCCACACAGGTTAATGTCGCAAATTATTTTTGCCGACAAGTCTAGCTAGGTCATCCGAAGCTCCTCAGCCTTGTCTGGATCTACCTCCTTTGAGTACCCAGCCTCTAGGCACTTGAGATCGATCAGGGGGTAGTGGGCACACACCATGCTTAGCACATGTGCGCCTGTGTACTCACCCACCTCCTTCACGAACTCTTAGAACCATCCCCATGCCTTTCGGCATCTATCGACTAGTCCGAGCTGCGGCATCCTTGGCACTTCCTCTGTAAGCGCTGGGTCGATAAGGTTGAGGACTGGCAAAATGCCAGTTGCCACTTCCTAGCATCGGTTCTTCCATGTGTCCTGATCCTCGGTGATCTCTAGGCATCGCGCCTTCCAGCCGTCATGATCTTTCATCATGGTTTCCAGATGCTTCTTGGTATTGACTTTTAAAACTGCAAATCACACAAGACATTAAAATGTCATGCCATGACACGATAAGGCGGGCAACAAAGTGAGCAAGGTGGTCTAGAACACTTACTTTTTAGTTCCTCCTTCATCTTGGTTGTGTGGTCCCAGAGTTGCGACTGGTCATGCGCCAGTTTCTTGTTGTCCTCCTTCAGGCAACCACACTCTACAGCCACACGGCTATTCTCCTCTTGGAGACGGACTACTTCGGCTTCTAAGCCTGCACTACAACTGTTACTACCAACAATGCAACAACACGTGTCATGCACTTGTTGTGATAAAGTGACAACTTACTTGTTTTTTCCTGCTCTTTGTTACTGAGCTAGACGACTAGGTTCTGGTTCTACGCCTCTTGCTCCGTCCTCTCATGGTTGGTGGCTTCAAGTTGGTGGCGCAAGCATTCCACCTCGGCCACCAGTTCTTTATTACTTGCTATGATCCCCTTAATCTGGTCGAAGCACTTCTTTTGGTACCTTGTGGTCTTCATTAAGTCTTGCATGTAAAAAGCTAAGTAAGACAGTTTGACTAGATAGCAGGATCAGGTGGTCAAGCAAAACATACCTGGACTTCCATCACCAGACGTTTCGCCGCTCGTTCAACTTTCATGGTCTCTTTGACCTCTGGGATTTCCTCATGAACAACCCATTGGTTGTTCCGCCAGCGCAACACATATACATGTTGTCGTTTGTCCTAGGGATGGCCCAGGACCTCCTCTACTTCATCCTCTTTGGCCTCTTCTTCGGGTAGCGATGCTGGTCCGGAGTTTGTAGCTTCTGCGATCACTATGGCCTTCCCACGGGCCATAGCATCAGCAAACGTGCTCTGTGCCACCTTCGGCTGCTGCTCCTTGGTTTGGCCTATTTCCCTTGACGCTGAAGTGTCCCCCTCAGCAGGGTTAGTGCTCGGAGCAACTGTACTTGGCTTGGCTCTCCCCTCGACCATCTGTTCAGGGACTGTTGTCTGGCCGCTTGTCTGCTAAGGCTCCGATGGGCTTTCTGCTATAGGTTCTTCCATGGCTGACTGCTGGGCAGTTTTCTCTAACATTGCTAGCGGAGCCACGCCGCTCCCAGCTAGTTGGTTGGGATTTTCAGTGGACGCCGACCTAATATATCCGAGATAAGTTTAGAAGACAATAGTATTCAATATAAATTGTAAGCTAACATCAAGGTTACAAGTACTTACATGTTGGAAGCACGGAATGATGTGGTGAAGGCGCGTCTCTTCGGCTGTGCTTGCTCCGCGTGCTCTGCGGGTGCCACCTGGTCTCCCTCTACGACCAGCACCGGCGTCGGGGCTTGATGCTCGCCCCCTTTGCTGCTTGTCCTCGGTGCTGTAGGGGTATGCGATGTGAGTCCCACCGGCACGGAGGAGCCACCTTGCTCCGTCGACTCCAGTTGCCTCCTCCTCTTTCGAGGGATGAGCCAAAAGATGTCTATATCCTCTATGTCGTCGTCTGATAAAGTCAAGATCACCTGACGACGCTTGCTGGTCGTCGGCTGCTTACCAGCAGCTCTGGCCGCTACCTCCTCCCCAACTCCGAGCATAGCCCAGTCCATGTCCTTGCCACTAGTGCTGGTCTAGGTGGTCGGGTCGGCAACTTGTGGCCAATCTACACCAGGGGGTGGCGACACAAACACTATCGCTCTATCCCGACCATTAACCTAGGAAAAAAATAGGCGATCACACAGTAAGTTTCTACTACAAAATGAGATTACGGGTACAAGGCAAGTTGAGTTACCTTTGGGGGAGGTCGGGCGAGCTTGAAAGCGTGCTCGATGGTGCTCAATCTAACATAATTTGGATCAGCTAAGTTGAATAGCTCTTCAATTCTGGCTCTGATTTTGATCTTGTCAAGCGCCTCCTGCCTCATCCTCGTTTGTCGCACCCAATTTTGCAAAGCAAAACCAAGTACTCATATATGTGCGCCCAAGATGTCCAAACACACACATATATCACAAATTGCAATAGTATCAAAGTAAAGTACTTATTACATCGCATAACTCATCATAAAGTTAATACAAAGTTTGCTCGAAGGCAATATTATTACAATCACAGCGGAATAACTAGCCCAACTGCCACTGGGACTCCAACTGGTGAATATCTCCCTAGTAGTCCTGGACATCCTCCGAAAACTCTTCATATCCATTATCTGTTACCCATCCGGGATTTTCATTGGATGTAAAGCAAGTGTAAGCTCACCATGCTTAGCAAGTATAACAAAGGGATCTATGAAGCTCAAAAAGGCTTGACACTGTTTGACTACGGTTCCCAATTTTAGTTGATCAAATTTTAGCATCCTGAAACACTACTTTAATGAACAGTCCCAATTCCCAAGTGGTATTAAAGTATCATCAGGTTTTATCTCATATCCCAACCATCCATCATCCACAGTAACCACTAATCTCGAAGGATTCAGACCGCTCATATCCGTGAGCATGGCTGTTATAACAAGTTAATTATTTTTGCAGAAATTGTACATCTTTATCCACCGAGCCATGATTCCCAATGCCGGGGTTCGCGACACCCACTACACCTCTTCCTAGGAAGTGTGGTAGAGTTTCACTATGAAACCTTAGCTAGTTGCACTAACAGATCGTAGCTACAAAGGAATGGCATGCGTGGGCATCGCAGCACGGTGCACACCCTAACAGAAAAAGGAAAGATACCCTCTTACCCCTTTACTGGAGCTACAGATGAGCTAGTACAATCTAGTTAATAGGTTAAAGTCAGAGCCATGTGGCACTCGGGGTTGTACGGTCCCTCCTGGGTTGCCGCTTTAGGATTAAGTCCTTATGGAGAGGCACTAGAGTACTCAACCCCATACTCCAGCCCCCTATCTGTTGCTAAAAGCTTCACTTTATCACATTGCATATAGTCTTTAATCATGTTTAACAATTATTTCATGTTAAGCGTTGCAGCATCTATCCAAAATGCCTACCCAATAAACCCAGGTATCAAGGATATGTGGTACAAGAAATCATCTAGGTAAAGTCCTTAAAGGCAATTCAAATTAAACACATGTATGAATGTAAATGGTAGTAGTTCATAGGTAACAAGGGGCCTTTGGTACACTTGCCTTCCTCAAAGTCATCCTAGGAGTACTGCTGATCCTGCTAGGGGTCCTCAGTCACCTCAAATGGCTCACCCTCTAATCATGATCCAATCATCAATCAAGCATCATTCCAATCATTACATGCATACAAGATAGACTTCCATTAGAACAGTACACCAAATAGTGAAGACATAAGTTGAAAAGCTTACAAAACTATTCTACGCATTGCTACGAACACGTGAGCGAAAGAATCACTCAAATCGGACTTAAAACGTGAAAGTTATGCATGAAATAAGATGTAATGGCAATTCTGTAAATAAACTAAACCTATTTTTGAATTAAAACAATTAAAAATATAAATTATCACAGTTACAGGACTACGGGCATTAAATTTGGAAAATACAGGGTCTAAATTGAATAAAAATAGGACTGAATAAAAATTAATTTGAACTGATGAGTACTGTGGGTAGAATATGAGAAAACAGAGGGGCTAAAACACAAAAGTGCTCGACTTTGACTGTGGCTGTTGACTGGGTGGCCACGTGGCGGCTGCCGATAGGCGCGGTGCACCATGCAGGCGTGGGCGCGCTGACATGGGCGCTGACGCGGCCATGGTGGACTGAGTCCACGGTTCGCTGTGGACCGAACCAGTACAGCTAATCTGGACCGTCCACGCGAATCCAGCGGCGCCAGGTGAGAGTAGGGCAGTGGCTCGCCAGGGAAGAAGGGGATGCCGACAGCGCCATGGCCGGTGCTAACTGGTGTTGCCGGTATGGCTTTCTAGGGCGCCAAAACGTGAACGGAGGGTGTGGGCACGGTGAGGAGCTCACCGTGAGTCCATGGGGGATGATCTCAGCGTTTGGGGCAGGTTCCAGAGGTGCGGTTGACGGTGGCGGGGCTCTAGAGAGAGAAATATATGTGGGTGAGGTTCAATCTAGGGCTTTCATGACCAAAAAGACATGACACTAGTACCTTTGGACGTGGGTGGTCATGGCGGAGCTCCAAGCGGCGTCGGCATCGAGCTTTAAGGCGTGGGCGAGGGGTACCATGGCGGCGGTGGCTCACGGCTATGAGCAGGGGATGGAGATCAAGGCGGGGCTCTGCTTGGGGTTATATAGGCCAGCCAGTGGGGAAAATAGGGAAGGGGGAATGGGTGGGTTGATTGCCTGCCATAAGCGGGCGTCGGCGGTGAGCTTTCCGCGCATGGCCGCGCCATCGATGGCCGAAGAAGGAAAGAGCCGAGGAAAAGAAAGGAAACTCGGGGAAGAAGAAAGGAAAGAAAAGAGAAGACACTGACGGGTGGGGACAGGGCGTAGTGAGAGAGAGAGCGGACGGCGCGTGATGAAAGCCGAGCCAGCGGTGCTGTGGGCCGGTGCGCCGAGCTAGGCCGTCGAGCTGTGCGGTGCGAGCACGGGAGGAAAAGCAAAGCAAGCCGAGCAGCAGGCTGGGCCACGTGGGGTGCAGGCTAGAGCGCTGATGCAGGGCAGGCTGCCGAGACAGGCCACCGATTGATGCCAGCGCGGGAAAAAAAAGAATAGGAAAGGCTGGGTTGCTTTGGTTGGGCTGAAAAAGGAGAAGATGAATTCTTTTTCAAAATCAAACTTTTTCCAATTCTATTTCCTCTATTTTAAATTTTAAACCAAATTCGAATGGGATTTGAATTCAGCTTCAAATCTTCTAACCCTACACTCAATCAAAACCATATGCTCCGGCATGAATGCAACAAACAAGTTTCTAAACTTATAGTTTAAATATTTAATATTTAGCCTAAGTAAAAAAATACCTAGAAAATGTATTAAAAGGGCAAGAATTCAATTGCTAATTTGTAGTAGAATTTTGGGTGTTACAAACCTACCCCCCTTAAGATGAATCTCGTCCTTGAGATTCGGATGGTTCAAAGAGATTGGGATAGTCAGTTCTCAGATCTTTCTCTCTTTCCCAAGTTGCCTCATCCACTGAGTGTCTGTTCCACTGAACCTTGCACATTCTTATTATTTTGCTCCTTGTGATTCTCTCCGCTGTTTCTAGGATTCTTACTGGATATTCTTTGTATGATAGATCCCCTCGGATATCCAGTTCTTCCAAAGGTAGTTGTTCCTCAGGTACTCTCAAACATTTCTTAAGTTGTGACACATGGAAAACATCATGAACACCTAAGAGCTGCTCTGGTAACTCTAGCTGGTAAGCAACTTCTCCTCTCCTATTGATGATCTTGAATGGTCCCACATACCTAGGTGACAACTTTCTCTTCATATGAAATCTCTTTACTCCTTTCATAGGTGAAACTTTGAGATAGACAAAGTCACTGATTTCAAATGACAAATCTCTTCTTCTCATGTCCGCATAGCTTTTTTGTCGGGACTGTGCAACCTTCAAGTTTTGCCTTATTATTTGCACTTGTTTTTCTGCCAGTTGCAAAACATCTGGTCCAAAGACTTGACTTTCCCCCGTTTGATTCCAAAACAATGGTGTTCTGCACTTCCTGCCATATAATGCCTCAAACGGTGCCATCTTAAGACTCTTTTGGTAGCTCTTATTATAGGAGAATTCGGCATAAGGCAAACTCTTATCCCAACTTGTCCCATACTGCAGAGCACAAGCTCTTAGCATATCCTCTAAGATCTGATTTGTTCTCTCGGTCTGTCCATCTGTTTGAGGATGGTAAGCGGAGCTAAAGTTCAACTTCGTATCCATTGACTCATGCAATTTCTGCCAAAAATGTGATGTGAACTGTGTACCCCTATCCGAAACAATCTTCTTTGGTATACCATGTAAACATACAATCCTTTCCATATATAACTCTGCTAACTTTGCACTCGAATAAGTTACCTTGATCGGAATGAAATGTGTCACTTTTGTCAGACGGTCAACAATCACCCAGATAGTCAAATCCTCTCTATGTACGGGGTAATCCAACTATAAAGTCCATTCCAACTTCTTCCCATTTCCACTCGGGTATCTTCATAGGCTGTAGCAAACCTACTGGCCTCTGATGTTCTGCTTTCACTCTTTGGCACGTATCACATATAGCCACATGTTCCGCTACATCCCTCTTTAGTCCATACCACCAGTATCTCTCTTTAAGATCAAGATACATTTTAGTACTCCCTGGGTGTATGGAATAGGCTGAGTCATGAGCTTCCCTCAAGATAGACTCCCTAATAGATTTTACTTCTGGCACACAAATCCTTTTACCAAACCATACCGTCCCTTGCTCATCCATGTGGAATCTTGGGGCTTTACCAATCACTATGTGCTCTGCAATATCCTTGATCCTCTCATCATTCAGCTATCCCTTATGAATCTCTTGTTCCAGAGTGGATTCTACCTCTAACTCCATGGTGTTGGCCACAATACCCAAGTTTAGGTATTTGAACTCCTCACACAACTCTTCAGGTAGTTGAGTTGTATAGGCCACGTTCACATAACTCCTTCTACTCAAGGCATCTGCTACAACATTAGCCTTTCCCGGGTGATAGTGGATATCCAAATCATAATCTTTGATTAACTCTAGCCATCTATGCTGCCTCAGATTCAGATCTGACTATGTGAATATGTACTTCAAACTCTTGTGGTCTGTGTAAATCTCACACTTATGACCAATCAAGTAGTGCCTCCAAATCTTAAGAGCATGCACCACAGCTGCCAATTCTAGATCATAAGTCGAATAATTTAACTCATGTTTTCTCAGCTGTCTGGATGTGTAGGCAACAACTCTACCTTCTTGTATAAGAACACCTCCTAGACCTTGCCGTGAGGCATCACAATAGATAGAAAAACTTTTGGTGAGATCAGGTAAGATGAGCACTGGAGCAGAAGTCAGTCTCTTCTTCAACTCCTGAAAACTGTCATGGCATTGCTTAGTCCATACAAATTTGGCATTCTTCTCTAACAAAGCAGTCATGGGCTTGGCTAACTTAGAGAATCCCTCGATGAATCTCCTATAATACCTAGCCATACCCAAAAAACTCTGAATCTCACTAACATCTTTAGGTGGCTTCCAACTCAACACATCTCTAACCATCTTGGGATCTACTGCTACTCCCCCATTAGAGATTATGTGACCAAGGAAAGATACTTCTTTTAGCTAGAACTCACATTTGTTGAACTTGGCATAAAGCTGATGTTCTCTAAGCTTCTGCAACACCAATCTCAAATGTTCTTCATGCTCTTCTTCATTCTTAGAGTATACTAGTATGTCATCAATGAACACGATGACAAACTTGTCAAGGTACTGCATGAACACTTTGTTCATCAGATACATGAAGTAAGCAGGTGCATTTGTCAGACCAAAAGACATGACTATGAACTTATACAGTCCATAACGGGTCACAAAGGCGGTCTTGGGGATGTTAGTATGCCGTATCCTTAACTGATGGTATCTAGATCGAAGGTCAATCTTGGAAAACACACAAGCCCCTTTCAATTGGTCAAATAGGTCATCAATTCTAGGTAATGGGTACTTGTTCTTAATTGTGACCTCATTAAGTGACCTGTAGTCTATGCACATCCTTGGTGTACCATCCTTCTTTTCTACAAACAGTACTGGTGCACCCCATGGTGATGAACTAGGTTGAACATAACCCTTATCTAACAATTCCCTTAGTTGTTTCTTAAGTTCTGCTAATTCATTCACTCCCATTCTATAGGGTCTCTTAGCTATGGGTGTAGTTCTAGGTAAAAATTCAATTGTAAACTCGATGTCTCGGTCAGGTGGCATAACTAGCAATTCCTTAGGGAAGACATCCGGGTACTCATTTACTATCCTTATATCTTCTAAGGTTGTGCCCTCCAATTGATTAACCCGGCAGATTTCTATAGCTAACTGAGTTGCCACATACACCACTTCTTCTCCAGTTGAAGTGATAAGATTCACAGAACTATTACTACAATTAATAACTGGTTTCTGCAACCTTAGCCAATCCATACCCAAGATGACATCGATACCGGTGGAATTTATGACTACAAGATTTGCTTGAAATTTTACCCCCCTTATGCTGAGACTAGCAGCTAAGCTTATCCACTCTGCTTTCATTACCCCACCAGGTGAGCTTACTAACATGTGTTTCTTCATAACACTTACTAGAATACCATGCTTCTTTATGAATGTATATGTTATGAAGGAATGCGAAGCACCAGAATCAAAAAGTACTGTAGCTGAATTTGAGTTGATCGGAAATGTACCGATCACCACATCCGGTGCCTCCTGAGCTGTTTCAGCAGTAACATGGTTCACCTTTCCCCGAACATAGTTCTGTTGTGAGTTAGCCATCTTCTTGGGGCATCTATTGGAGTAATGTCCCGGCTCTCCACAATTGAAGCATTTGTTGTCATTAACTACATTTGGCGCTTTTGGTGCACCATTCCTCTGAGGAGCATTAGGGGCATTATTCCTCACTGGTACATTGTTGGGTTGCTGCTGGCACTGAGCTAGTGCCTTGTACTGCTACTGCTGCTATAGTGCATGCTGCTGCTGCTAGTTATGGTTGGGACCTGTCTGACCTTGATAGCGCTGCTGAGGTTGAGCTTGTTGAGGGTTGGTACAGAAGCGACGGTTGCTCCTGGATTGCTGTCCTTGAAATTTCCTCTTTTTGTCCTCCATCTGGCGGCGCTTGTTCTCAATCACTAAAGCTTTGTCCACCAGCTGCTGGAAGTTAGCAAAGGTATGAGACAACAACTGGTACTGGAGACCATCATTCAAGCCCTCCATAAACAGCTCCTGCCTCTTTCCATCCTCATCTACCTCAGTAGGTGCATACCATGATAATTGTATAAACTTGTCACGATATTCAGCAACAGTCATGCTCCCCTACTTGAGAGCCAAGAACTCCTTCTTCAGCTTCATCAGTCCTGTAGGCACGTGGTGAGTGCGAAAGGCACTACGGAATTCAGCCCAAGTGATGGGATTAGCTTCAGTACAGCCGAAGCGGAATGAGTCCCACCAATCCTATGCAGCTCCCTGCAACTGTCCAGAAGCATATAAAACCTTCTCCCTATCATCACATTGGGCAATCTCTAGTTGCCTCTCAATGGCACGTAGCCAATCATCAGCTTGGAGTGGGTCGGCATAGTGCTTGAATATAGGTGGGTGTCCTTTCAGGAACTCTCCCCTCTTATCCCTGACATGAGAGGTGCATTCCCATTCCCTTGCCCCATGTTCTGCATGTTCTGGGCCATCTGCTGAAGCAACTAGGTCTGCATCATCATCAGCTGCTCCATGGTGACTAGGGGTGGTGGTGGCGGTTCCTCGCCTCCCTGGTTGTTTCTCCTAGTGTTTACCATCTGTAGATGCATCATATAAGTCTCACATGTCCAAGCATATAACTCTTACAAGATACTGGTGTAACTAGAGTAGGTGTAGACAAGAGATATATGTAGGGTATGCAAGAAGATATTTGTTCTGAACTTTTCCAGCGAGTTGGACAATAGCAATGCTGTAAAATGAGCATATCTCACTCTCTGTTTATCATATGATTGCGTATTTTACCTTTCTGGAAAGCTTATGAAATTCTCTACAACTTTCGTTTAGAACACTTTTTCAGATTCTGACGTTTACTTAGTCAAATATAGACGATAAGCAGTACTGTTCTGGAATTCTGACAGCACAAAAACCTCAACTTACAACAGCTGTATCTCACAATAGCTATTGAGGTGATTCTAGAGCCAAAAGAAAGATGTTGAAGCCTACTTATCTCCATAAAAAATTCATGATCATTGGACATCTAGACTATGAGATATGAACTAATAAAGATAGACTACTCCAAATGATACAAAATGGACAGCATGATAAAATGAAACCCAACTACTTATTCATAATATCCTTAAACCTTAACCTTAACTAAATGACCGTGGACATGCCCACAAGTCATCACAATCATATCAAAGATCCAAATCAAACATTATTCATAATGATAAACATTCAACCATGCAACTAACACTTGTCCAACCATTAAAAGAAAGAAACTAAATACTCTCTCACGTAGCTACGCGTGCTTATTACATATTTTTAAGACTCTCCTATGGGTACGAGTCAATGTTGGTGCTGGTGCTAGGGTCTCCAGACTCTCCTCTGGTCCTCGGGGGCGACTAAGCGGGTACTCCTGAATCTTCCACATCTATACCTCCTAGCTACTGCTTTAGTGTAGCGTTCTCACGGGCCAGCTGCATGTAGGCCCTCCCCATGACATCGAGCTCGTCCAGGGCCTGATCCAAGTCAGTGTGGGTCTCAGCCAAGCACAACAGGGTAGGCCTCAGCCTCAGGTTCGCCTCTCCAAGTGGTGCAATGATGTTGCACGTAGACTGCCCACTTCAACGGCGGGGAAGATAGCGGTGGTCCTCCTAGGCGATGTCGTCGAAGTGACAGTCGCGGTTGACCATCAACGCCTGTCGAGCTGCATCCCTGATGACGGCCACACGTGTGAGCCATGTAGTGGTGGCGCGGTGGATGTAGCGCACTCGAGTCCCCTCTCGGATGTACACTTCTATCTCCCAGAAGCCGGTGTAGTCGGGGTGGGTCCAATGCTCTGTCCTGTACTGAACAGTGCCTCCGGGGTGGTAGCGATGCACAAGTGTGAGAAGCCTAGGGTGGTAGTAGCCATCACCCTCCAAGTCGTAGTGGATCTCTGCAGTCCATCCCTAAGCCAATAGTGCATTGTGATCATCATCACTGTCATCACCCCCATTTCCACCGTCTCCATTGTCTCCACCATCTCTACCGTCATCAGCATCAGAACCATCTCCATCATCAGGGTCACCAGCTCCCTCCTGGCCACCTTGTTCCTGCTCCTCCTTGGGATCCTCCTCAGACTCTTCTATCTCAATGGGTCCCTCGAACATGGGTCCCTCTTCTGTTTCTTCATCCATTAGATCCTCCAGCAAGTCCTCCAGAGGTTTCCCCATGGATACCTCCACAGGTGGTTCCTCCTCCTGGTTCCTTAGAGCCTCCACAAGATGTGCCAGGACATGCTTGCCCAAAGTGAACCTGGTCCTCCTAGTGGGCATCAGGATGGTCCTCTTGCGCGGGGTCTGCTTGGTACGGGCCATCTACAAGAATGAAAAGGTTGAGTATTAGAACGAAATAATTTTTGGCAACAGATAAAGAATAGAATATAAGCAAAAAAATTATAGCAAAGTAAAAGTAGTAAAATAAAGATAATGAAATCCTAGAAACATCCATTTCTAACTAGGTTGTTCGTCCTACAGTCAGTTATAGCTCCGATACCAATTTGTCGCACCCAATTTTGCAAAGCAAAACCAAGTACTCATATATGTGCGCCCAGAATGTCCAAACACACACATATATCACAAATTGCAATAGTATCAAAGTAAAGTACTTATTACATTGCATAACTCATCATAAAGTTAATACAAAGTTTGCTCAAAGGCAATATTATTACAATCACAGTGGAATAACTAGCCCAACTGCCACAGGGACTCCAACTGGTGAACGTCTCCCTAGTAGTCCTAGACATCCTCCAGAAACTCTTCATATCCATTATCTATTACCCATCCAGGATTTTCATTGGATGTAAAGCAAGTGTAAGCTCACCATGCTTAGCAAGTATAACAAAGGGATCTATGAAGCTCAAAAAGGCTTGACACTATTTGACTGCGGTTCGCAATTTTAGTTGATCAAATTTTAGCATCCTGAAACACTACTTTAATGAACAGTCCTAATTCCCAAGTGGTATAAAGTATCATCAGGTTTTATCTCATATCCCAACCATCCATCATCCATAGTAACCACTAATCTCGAAGGATCCAGACCGCTCGTATCCGTGAGCACTGCTGTTATAACAGGTTAATTATTTCTACAGAAATTGTACATCTTTACCCACCGAGCCATGATTCCCAATGGTAGGGTTCGCGAGACCCACTACACCTCTTCCTAGGAAGTGTGGCAGAGTTTCACTACGAAACCCTTAGCTAGTTGCACTAATAGATCGTAGCTACAAAGGAATGGCACGCGTGGGCATCGCAGCATGGTGCACACCCTAACAAAAAAAGGAAAGATACCCTCTTACCCCTTTACTGGAGCTACAGACGAGCTAGTACAATCTAGTTAATAGGTTAAAGTCAGAGCCATGTGACACTTGGGGTTGTACGGTCCCTCCTGGGTTGCCGCTTTAGGATTAAGTCCTTATGGAGAGGCACTAGAGTACTCAACCCTATACTCCAGCCCCCTATCTGTTGCTAAAAGCTTCACTTTATCACATTGCATATAGTCTTTAATCATGTTTAACAATTACTTCATGTTAAGCGCTGCAGCATCTATCCAAAATGCCTACCCAATAAACCCAAGTATCAAGGATATGTGGTACAAGGAATCATCTAGGTAAAGTCTTTAAAGGCAATTCAAATTAAACACATGCATGAATGTAAATGGTAGTAGTTCATAGGTAACAAGGGGCCTTTGGTACACTTGCCTTCCTCAAAGTCATCCTAGGAGTACTGCTGATCCTGTTGGGAGTCCTCAGTCACCTCAAATGGCTCACCCTCTAATCATGATCCAATCATCAATCAAGCATCATTCCAATCATTACATGCATACAAGATAGACTTCCATTAAAACAGTACACCAAATAGTGAAAACATAAGTTGAAAAGCTTACAAAACTATTCTACGCATTGCTATGAACACGTGAGCGAAAGAATCACTCAAATCGGACATAAAACGTGAAAGTTATGCATGAAATAAGATGTAATGGCAATTCTGTAAATAAACTAAACCTATTTTTGAATTAAAACAATTAAAATATAAATTATCATGGTTACAGGACTGTGGGCATTAAATCTGGAAAATATAGGGTCTAAATTGAATAAAAACAGGACTGAATAAAAATTAATTTGAACTGATGAGTACCGCGGGTTGAATCTGAGAAAACAGAGGGGCTAAAACACAAAAGTGCTCGGCTTTGACTACGGCTGTTGACTGGGCGGCCACGTGGCCGCTGCCGATAGGCGCGGTGCACCATGCAGGCGTGGGCACACTGACGTGGGTGCCGACGTGGCCACGGTGGACTGAGTCCACGGTTCGCTGTGGACCGAACCGGTACCAGCTAATCTGGACTGTCGACGTGAATCCAGCGGTGCCTGGTGAGAGTAGGGCAGCGGCTCACCGGGGAAGAAGGGGATGTCGGTGGCGCCATGGCCGGCATGAACTGGTGTTGCCGGTATAGCTTTCCAGGGCGCCAAAACATGAACAGAGGGTGCGGGCACGGTCAGGAGCTCACCGTGAGTCCATGGGGGATGATCTCGGCATTCGGGGCGGGTTCCAGAGGTGTGGTCGACGGCGGCGGGGCTCTGGAGAGAGAAATATACACGAGTGAGGTTCAATCCAGGGCTTTCGTGACAAAAAAGATGCGACACTGGTACCTTTGGACGTGGGTGGTCACGGCGGAGCTCCAAGCGGCATCGGCGTCGAGCTTTGAGGCGCGGGCGAGGGGTTCCACGGCGACGGTGGCTCACGGCTACGAGCAGGGAATGGAGATCGAGGCGGGGCTCTACTTGGGGTTATATAGGCCAGCCAGTGGGGAAAA
Organism: Miscanthus floridulus; assembly: GCF_019320115.1. Lineage (NCBI taxonomy): Eukaryota > Viridiplantae > Streptophyta > Magnoliopsida > Poales > Poaceae > Miscanthus > Miscanthus floridulus. The sequence goes on along the minus strand of NC_089587.1, from coordinate 166,944,792 downwards.
TAGGGAAGGGGGAACGGGAGGGTTGATTGCCTACCATAAGCGGGCATCGACGGTGAGCTTTCCGCGCATGGCCGCGCCATCGACGGCCGAAGAAGGAAAGAGCCAAGGAAAAGAAAGGAAACTCGGGGAAGAAGAAAGGAAAGAAAAGAGAAGACACTGACGGGTAGGGATAGGGCACAGTGAGAGAGAGAGAGCAGACGGTGCGTGATGAAAGCCGAGCCAGTGGTGCTGTGGGCCAGTGCGCCGAGCTGGGCCGCCAAGCTGTGCGGTGCGCGCGTGGGAGGAAAAGCAAAGCAGGCCGGGCAGCAGGCTGGGCTACATGGGGTGCGGGCCAGAGCGTTGATGTAGGGTAGGCTACCGAGATAGGCCGCCGGTTGATGCCAGCGCAGGAAAAAAAAGAATAGGAAAGGCTGGGCTGCTTCGGTTGGGCTAAAAAAGGAGAAGATGAATTCTTTTTCAAAATCAAACTTTTTCCAATTCTATTTCCTCTATTTTAAATTTTAAATCAAATTCGAATGGGATTTGAATTTAGCTTCAAATCTTCTAACCCTACACTTAATCAAAACCATATGCTCCGGCATGAATGCAACAAACAAGTTTCTAAACTTATAGTTTATTTTATTTACCCAATATTTAATATTTAGCCTAAGTAAAAAATACCTAGAAAATGTATTAAAAGGGCAAGAATTCAATTGCTAATTTGTAGTAGAATTTTGGGTGTTACATCGTTGGATCTGCACTACCTTGGTACTCATAGCCAGGATGTACCCTCCTCTAGCAGGGCTAGATCCTTCGGCTGATGAAGTTCCCGACCACGCTCGGACCGTCTAGTTTCTTCCATGGGATTATCCCAAGAAGTTCTGAGATCTGTTCCAAGTGCTTGGGCTTCTCCGACCAGCTGTTCTTCTTCTCCGAAATGAACCCCACATCGCACAGTGTGATTGTGTTCATCTCTTCATGGATGTAGAACCACTTCTTGTACCAGTTGTCAAGCGACGTGTTCCAAGGGTAGTGCAGGTACTAGGCCTTCATCCCATCATGAAGATTGAGGTACACACCTCCGACTATCTTTGAGCTGCTGCTTCCTTTCTTCCACAGATAGAAAAGATGGCGAAAGAAGTCGAAATGAGGCTGGAAGCCACCATATGCTTCGCAAAGATGAATGAAGGTGGAGACAAGAAGAATCAAGTTGGGATGCAGATTGCAAATCCCAACCTCGTAATACAAACAGAGCCCCTAAAGGAAAGGGTGCACTGGGACCCCAAAACCCCACTTGAAGAAATCTTCGAAAATCACAATCTCACCTGGTTGTGGATCGGGGTACCACTCGCCCTCCGACGCGCGCCATCCTGCGAGTTCCTTGTTGTGGAGTACTCCCATGATGATGAGGTCTTCGATGGTCTGCTTGTTGCTTCTTGACTTCCACCACTCCTTCACCATGACTCTGGCTTTCTTCTGGGCATCACTCTTCGCCATGAATCCGTCCTTGCTGATGAAGGTGGATACGGTGGGGGGTGATTGGTGATGATTTCGGAGGTATTAGGGTTGGCAAGAGGAAGACAAAGGCTGCGGTGGTGAATGGTAATGGGGTTCGGTAAAAAGTAACTTACCAATTCTATATTATAAATAACCAAGAGTTCCACCGTTTCATCTGCCCGAGATTCTTGGGAGACGTGCGCACGCGCCGCAGACGGTTGTTTTCACAACCTCGAGATCTATGCCAATATATGCGCCTCTTCGTTATCAGTGTATGCGTCTCTTCGTTGCCAGTGTGAGAGGGCCCACACTGACGCACCTCTATACAGGTGCCAAGTGACTATTTGTTTGAAAGGACAAGAGGGTAGTATGACGTGCTATACCCGTCTACTTTTTTGACCCGACATGTTAGATTGGACTTGATAGAGTAAGAAGATAAATAAATACACCAAATAATAGTACAAGTGGCATTCGTTTCTTCACCGCATGTCTCGTGCTCAGGGATGGTCCAGACCACTGTCGTGCTCGGGGACTGCCTAGACCACTACCATGCTCGGGGACTGCCCAGACCACTACCATGCTCGGGGACTATCCAGACCACTGTCATGCTCGGGGACTACCCAGACCACTACCGTGCTCGAGGACTGCCCACACCACTATCGTGCTCGGGGACTATCCAGACCACTACCGTGCTCGGGGACTATCTAGACCACTACCGTGCTCGAGGACTGCCCAGACCACTACCGTGCTCGGGGACTGTCTAGACCACAATCGTGCTCGGGGACCGCTCCGACCATTACCATGCTCGAGGAATGTTCTGAACAATGCTCGATGACTGCTCTCCTCGGCTACATGTGATGTGTACTCACATACAGTTGTGAAAGGATCAAGATGCCCAAGAGGGGGGTGAATTGGGCTAATTCTAAATCTTCTTGCAATAATCAAATCCTATGGTTAGCCCAATTAACCCCTTGTGCCTAGAAAAGTGTTTCTATTAATCTAACGCACAACGGACTTGCAACCTATGTTCCAAACTTACTCTAGCATGGTAATTCTATGAATGTAAGAACAAGTATTGAATTGCTCAAAGTAAATGTTCAAAGTAAATGCTCAAAGTAAATAGAGAGAGAGGAACGCGGCGATCTTTTGCCGAGGTATCGGATAGTCGCCACTCTCCACTAGTCCTCGTTGGAGCACCCGCACAAGGGTGTAGCTCCCTCTTGATCTGCGCAAGGATCAAGTGCTCTCTACGGGTTGATTCTTCGATACTCCGTCGCGGTGAATCACCCAAAGCCGCTCACAACTTAAGTTGGGTCACCCACAAACTCTGCCGGGTGATCACCAAGCTCCCAATCACCACCAAGCCATCTAGGTGATGGCGATCACCAAGAGTAACAAGCATGAACTCTCACTTGACCATGCGAAGCCTAATGAGAAGATGGATGCACACTTGGCTACTTTTGATTCACTAATGAGGCTACTCTCTTGGATTCTCAAATCTCAATCATCGCACTAGGACCTTGCTCTTCTTGGCACTCACAAACATGTTTCTTAGCTGTTGGAATAAGCAAAAGTGACTCCCACACATGAGTGGAGCTTCTATTTATAAGGCAGCCTGAAAAACGAACCATTATGAGCTTCTACGGGGTGACTGGACGCTCCGGTCGTATTGACCAGATGCTCCGGTCAGTTCAACCCATGAACTAGTGAAAATGAGTTGACCGAACACTGGTAGGGTCCGATCACCACTGACCGGACGCGTCCGGTCGCATTAAACCCTTACTGGAACCTTACTGGACTCGACCAGACATTGAACCCTCAGGGTCCAATCAGTACCGACCGGACACGTCCGGTCGCAGATTCTCTTCTCTAGAACCTTACTAGAGTCGACCGGATGCTGCCTTTCAGTGTCCGGTCACTTGACCTCTCCAGCGTCCGGTCGCACCGAACACAGACTGCTGATCAAATGAACTGACCGGACCCTGCGACAAGCGTCCGGTCGCACTGGGGCCAGCGTCCGGTCAGCATTTGACCCTCCATTCACTTGCAACTCTCAATTATATGTGAATGAAGTTTGCTCCAAAGGATCTTAGGCATTCATAGGAGCTACCTAGAGCTAGTTTTAACAAGTGTGCACCACACCTAACTCACTAGACTCACCTAGGTTAAGCTACCCATCCATACCCCCCTTAATAGTATGGTCAAAGGAAAAACAAAGTCCTAAACTACTCTAAGTGTCACTCCAACTTCAATCGACACTTAGAACTAGTCATCCTTAACCTTGTCGTCCATCCTTTGAAAACTAAAATGATTTCCATCATAGGGGCATGACAACCTTGATTGCCCAATTGATCTCCATTACCATGACCTAACTTACTTGTCTATGCAAAACACATATTAGTCATAGTAATCTTGTATTATCATTAATCACCAAAACCCAACTAGGGGCCTAGATGCTTTTAATCTCCCCCTTTTTGGTGATTGATGACAATACCACCTCAAGTATGTGAAAGAGTGAGGTTTTTGATGGGCTTGGTTCATATAAGCTCTTGTCGATAAGAACAAAAGTGTTAGGCAAGCTTATATGACCTAAGCCAACACAATATACTCAAAGAGTATGAATTAAGCAAGAATACAAGTACCAAAGCTCATTTGCATTGGAGTATAAAAGTGGAAGCAAAGGCAAATGAGCATAACACAAGTGACATGACATATAAATAATGCAAAGTAGAGAGCACACATGTCATATATCACAATCACGTAGATAGCACTATCACATAGATATAATAATATGCATGAAAGTAACACACGAATGCATGAACGTAATAGTGTATCACACAGATAAAACTCCAAATGTATATAATAAGCTAATACTAGATAACTAGCTCCCCCTAAATGTCGCTCCCCCTAAGTCTACATACTCGAACCCTCTCCCCCTTTGGTGTCAAACACCAAAACCTAAGGGTCGATCGGTAGGGCTGCAGCGGATGAGCCGGGCGCTGAGGTACGAGGAGCAAGCAAAAATTAGGCGCCATCATCATCTGACCCTAAGCTCTGAACTGACTGACCCTCTATAGCTAGCAATGTCTCTAAAGCGGTCTGGGTCTAAGCTAGGGCAGGTGCTGCATGTGATGCTGCTAGGACGTCTATCGTAAGATCTGATGAGGTGACAGACGAGGGGAGCCTTTGAGTAGTCACTATGATTGGGGCTACTATAGAAGGACTGGCGGTATGCATATGAGGCGGTGTAGGCATGCTGGTCAACTCGCTGAAGGATGCTCCAAGACTCTTGGAGACTGACGTGTTAGGCACGAATAGCGAGGGTGACTGCTCTGGTGAGAAGCCCGTGTGATATGGAGTGAACTGCGAGGCTACCACTGGTGAGGACAACCACTGGGACACCTAAACTGTAGGTGAAGCAAACTGATCTAGAGGCTATCCCTGACTCTGAATCCCACTATGCTGTACAGCTAGAGTCGTCAAAGTGGTAGTAGGCTAAGCAAGTTGGGGCGAAGGCTATGGTTGTGGGGCCCCAAGTGCTATCACTATGTGCTGCATAAATCCCATGAGTTGCTACTGCATGAGTAACTGCTGCTGATGCATCTGCTGCTGCTGCTGTTGGAGGAGTTGCTGCTGCCGTTGGAACTCGTCCTGACAAGCCTAAAACTGTGCGAAGTTGGCAGCGGTCTCCTACGCCTGTCGTGCCTGATCTTGCTGCATCTGCTCAAGAATAGCAATCAATGCGGGGTCTATCTATGGTGCTGGTGGAGCTGAGCTAGAACTGCCAGCCTCTACATCGTGTCGGCGTGGAGGCATCTGAGGAATCGACTGATAATCATTATCCGAACTATCACTAGACTCGGTCATCTCCTGCTATGCCTCGAGCTGCTCCTCCTCAGTAGCGGCTATGCCTCTGATGATCTCGTCCTACTAAGTTGCTGACTCTAGAACATCTGGATGACGACTGGGCCGAATGGGTGCCTGTGGTGTGCTGTGCCGGATCCTCTGTGTCATGTTATATGCTGGAAACTCAGTGGTGGCACCTCTGTACTCGGCAATTATCTCTGGGGTCCTAACATGCACAGACTGGAGCATCAGGAAAGTAATCCAATGTGCATATGGAAGCTGTCTACGACTCTTGAAGCCCTCAGCAATAGTATCCTCCATCTCTGATAGAAGGAGGTCTCAAAAGTTGAACACGGTCTGCGGCATTAGGGCATTAAGGAGCCAGAGCTGTAGGCGAGTCAGACCCTCTCTGTATCCTAACCTAGGAAGTAGTGTCCTCCTAATAATGGCCTCTAGCACATGAGCTATAGGAGTCAGGTCACTAGGGTTCCTCCTCGACCCCTCACCAAAGGGCTCCTTGAAGCAATGGCGCACAAGATCTGTAGGGGGCACCAACCCTCCATGAGGGCGCCTAGGAGGCTCCTGCTGTCCATAACATACCTCATGCAATTTGATAGGCTGATCCTGTAACCTTAGTATCTCTCAGGCCCTAAAACTCATCACCCTATAATCTCTACCGTTGAAAGCAAAGTGAATGAAGTTGTGATGCGGATCAACGTAGAATGATGTGTAGAACTGCCGAACCCAAGATGGTACATATACTTCTGTCTAGCTAATCAGATCTGTGAGCCTTGACAAATATGACAAGTAGGGGCGGATGTGCTCTCCAGCTGCTGCCATAATAGACTCTATACTATAGACTCTCTGAGATCTAAACACTGCCCCACTATTGAGATAAGCATTGTAGAAATCCTCCTATAGTGGCGTGTAGAACCCCTCTGCTGCTCTCTCATCCCTCCTCGGAGAGAACCACACATCGAACTCAACAAATCTCAGCTGGCGAACCTGTCTGGCTATGGCAGCCCTCAAGTCAAGGTGAACCACTAGAGGCAGACCCTGTGGTCTGGGCGGTGGGCATGAGCCCCTACGCTGTGTAGCTGGCCTCGGTGGACTGTAGCACTGGTACAACCAGAGCGGCGTAGCTGGGGTGCCAGCTCGGTCTCCTTGGCCTGCTGGCCCTCCTAGGTCTCTTAAGCTAGCTGAGGCTCTGCTGGTGGGGGCTGCTACTGTGGCTCTTGCTGGGGCTCCCCCTGAGGTCAAGGCTCCTCAAGAGCCAGTCGATGTCCTGCCATCATGACAGTCCTAGGTGGACCACCATGACGATGCTCAGCCTCCTCAATTATTGCCCTCTGTGCTGGTGTGAGCTGTGGATCTACTATGACAACACCACTACGAGCACCTCCTCTCTCAGCACGCTCTGCAGCCTATACAACGGCTACTACTCTCGCTGTCTCTGCGTCGGGGTACTTGCGCTTCTTGGATGTCACTTGCTTCGTTGCCTTGCCTTTTGATCCTGCGGGTTGGCGAGGCGGGGCCTCCGATCATCATCTCCTGGACCACCACCAATGTTCTTGGTGCAAGCCATCTGATCTGACAAGAAGATGAACTACCACTGATGAAGATCAACTGTCAAACTAACACTCCCAAGGCTTGGCCTCGATCCTTACTCATGAGCTTGGCTCCGAGTTGTCTGACAACTGCCACAAGAACCTCAACAGCACCAACTCGCTGCATGATAGAATAGATGGATATACGAATAAATACAATATATCTAATAGATGCGAAAGACCTAGGAAGCAAGCAATGTAGGTACGAAATTGAGACGACGGACATGCTACCTAACAAACAGGTGATCCAAGAGAAGGAGAGACGTGTCACGCGGGGGAAACCTCGGAACCGACTGGATCTAGGGTTGCGAAGAACTGCGATGAACCGGTGGCCCTAGATTATTTGAAATCAGTGATTTGCAATGGATTTAGGTCACAAGCACGACAAATTCAAAGCAAGGATTAGGCCTTACCAACCAATTGAGGAGGCAAGGGCTAGGGCTTGGATGCTCGGCACGGTGGACGCACGGTGGCTTGGGCGCGCGGTGCTCGGTGGCGTGGGCAAGGCTACGACGGCGCGGAGTAGGGGCGAGCGTAGGCAACCAAGGGTGGCACGCGGTCACGGGAGGTGAGAGGCGCGCGGCTGTGGTTGACTGGTGGCGAGGACGGCGGCGTTGCCACGGGAGAGCTGTGGCGGCAACGACGGCTCGAGCAGGGGCTAGGTCACGGCGGAATAGATTCGCAGGTACGGCTGATTGGATTAAATAGGTCCCCCAACGCGACAAGAAAGGAAACGGAAAAGAGTCCTGAAGCCACGCGAAATCCACTGACTGGACGCTCTAGTGGTAGCGACCGAACACAACCACCCAGCGTCCGGTCGATTCCAGAGAGGTCCAATTCATCTGAAATCAGGACCGGACGCGTCTGGTGGTCCATGACCGGATGCAGGTTGGGTCCGATTAGTATAGCCTGTTCCTTCTTTGAATGACCGGATGTTGGATCCCTTCCTGACTAGACGCACAAAGCAGCGTCCGATCACTCCTTTAGCAGCAGTTAACCTCCTGTGAACTGACCGGACGCTGGACAGCAGCGTCCGATGCAGCATCCGGTGTACCTTTTCCAGCAAATCTTCAAAGTTCCTTCACGCTGCCTGTTCCCAATGAAGTCCCAACTTGAATAAGATCCAAATAAACACCAATTAGGACTGATGTGAGTGACCTCTCTCAAACCCTCATATTTTTCAAAATATTTTGTCTTAGGCTATAATTCTTCTTAAGAAAGTAGTCAATAAGAGGGCAAATGGAACTAAACAACAAAACAACATTCATGCATATGCAATACTTGTAAGTAAATCTAGTTGCTTGTTAAGTTTGATCCAAGGTTAGCTTCTTCACACGCTTTTCGGCGGTTATCTTAACATGTTAGACAAGCCCTATATGCATTATTGCCAAAAATTAAACATGTTATATATTACAATGAATGCAAGGGACAACACAAGCTCAATTTTTTTGTGAAGTTGCTAAAGTTAAGTACATTGAGCTTATTCCGCAATCTACAAAATGTAGCCTCATCTAGCGGTTTAGTAAAGATATCCACTAATTGATCTTCGGTTCTTACACCTTCTAGTGATATATCATTTTTAGCAACATGATCTCTTAGAAAGTGATGGCGGATATCTATGTGCTTGGTGCGAGAGTGTTGAACTAGATTATTTGCAAGTTTTACCGCACTTTCATTGTCGCACAAAAGAGGTACTTTTTCTAGAACTACACCATAGTCTAGTAAAGTTTGTTTCATGTATAAAATTTGTGCACAACAAGCACCCACGATAATATATTCTGCTTCGGTGGTGGACAAAGCCACACTATTTTGTTTCTTGGAGGACCAAGACACAAGTGATCTACCAAGCAAATGGCACCCTCCGGATGTGCTCTTTCTATCCACTTTGTATCCGGCATAATCCGAATCGGAATAGCCAACTAATTCAAATATAGCTCTTTTGGGATACCAAAGACCAATGCTTGGTGTGTGCTTAAGGTACCTAAGGATTCTTTTTATGGCAATTAAATGTGTTTCCTTAGGACTAGCTTGAAATCTAGCACATATACACACACTAAACATGATGTCGGGCCTAGATGCAGTTAAATATAACAAGCTACCAATCATAGAATGGTAGAGAGTTTGATCAACCGGGTTACCTCCCTCATCTAGGTCGAGATGTCCATTGGTAGGCATTGGTGTCTTGATTGGCTTACATTCATCCATCTTGAATCTCTTGAGAAGATCTTTTGTGTATTTCTCTTAAGAGATAAAGATGCCTTCTTTCATTTGCTTGACTTGAAAACCAAGAAAGAATATAAGCTCACCAATCATGGACATCTCAAACTCCTTCGACATCAATTCACCAAATTCTTTGCATTAGTCTTCATTTGATGATCCAAAGATGATATCATCAACATATACTTGATAAATGAAGATATGCCCATCAAGTTTCTTGGTGAATAGTGTGGTGTTGACCTTCCCAATGGTGAAGCCCTTCTTAACGAGGAAGTCCCGAAGGCGCTCATACCAAGCTCTTGGGGCTTGCTTAAGCCCATATAGTGCCTTGGACAACCTATAAACATGATTAGGATATCTAGGGTCTTCAAACCTAGGAGGTTGATCAACATAGACTAATTCATTAATAAAGCCATTTAAAAATACACTTTTCATATACATTTGATATAGTTTCATTTCATGATGTGATGCATATGCAAGTAGGATACGGATGGCTTCTAATCTTGCAACCGGTGCAAAGGTCTCTCCAAAATCCAAACCTTCAACTTGAGAGAACCCCTTTGCAACTAGTCTTGCCTTGTTCCTCACAACAACACCTTGATCATCTTGCTTGTTATGGAACACCCACTTTGTTCCAATGACTCTTGCACTTTTTGGTCGCTCTTCTAGAGTCCAAACTTCATTGCGAGTGAAGCTATTCAACTCTTCATGCATGGCATTGATTCAATCCAGATCTTTGAGAGCTTCTTCTACCTTGGTAGGCTCATAGCAAGAGACAAAAGAGTGATAAGTAATAAATGAAGCAAGTTTTTGAGATCGAGTCATTACACCCTTTGATGGACTCCCTATGATGAGATCTTGTAGGAGAGGTGTATTTCTTCTATTGACCACTTGAGGAGGTGATTGTGGAGCATCAACATCTTGTGCTTGTACCACCATTTTCTCATGGGAGATATGAGTATCTTCATTTTCTACTCTCCCATCTTTTTCACCATCTTGTGGCACACTTGATGAAGAAGGTTGATCAATGACTTGTACATCATCTTCATCATCTTTTGGCTTGATGTCTCCCACCGGAATATTCTTCATAGCCTCCCTCAATGGTTCATCACCTACATCATCAAGATTCTCATGTGCTCCTTGGGAGCCATTAGATTCATCAAATTCCACATCATATGTATCTTCAACCAAGCCGGTGGCATGATTAAATACTCTATATGCTTTGGACTTTGATGAGTAATCAACAAGAAAACCAATATCACAATGTCTTTAGAACTTCCCTAGGTGTTGCTGTTTCTTGTAGATGTAGCATTTGCAACCAAACACCCTAAAGAAGGAGACGTCCGGCTTCTTCCCATTGAGCAACTCATAAGATGGCTTGCCAAGGAACTTTTGAAGGAATAGGCGGTTGGATGCATAGCATGCGGTGTTGATTGCTTCCACCCATAGAGCTTCGGGGGTGTTGTACTCATCTAGCATTGTCCTTGCAAGAGTGATCAAGGTCCGGTTCTTCCTCTCAACTACACTATTTTGTTGAGGAGTATAAGTTACGGAGACTTCATGCTTGATCCCAACTTCATCACAATAGGCTTCAATGTTTGTGTTGTCAAATTCTTTGCCATTGTCACTTCTTATCTTCTTGAGCTTTACTTCAAATTCATTTTGAGCTCTCCTAGCAAACTTCTTGAAGCAAGATGCAACTTCGGATTTGTCATGAAGGAAGAATACCCATGTATACCTTGAATAGTCATCAACAATCACAAGATAATAGAGATTCCCTCCCAAACTCTTGTATGTTGTTGGTCCAAATAAGTCCATATGTAGGAGTTCTAGCACTCTTGTGGTTGACATGAAAGCTTTGGTTGGATGAGTATTTGCAACTTGCTTGCCGG